>NC_088239.1:38445083-38745083 GCF_036934945.1 Oncorhynchus masou masou | reverse complement strand
ATGCAGGGAAACTGAAATCCGTGTTTACCAAATTTCTGTCAGCATGTTAAATGTGCAACCAGAGGAAAACAAATTCTGGGCCACCTCTACTCCACACACAGAGACGCATACAAAGCTCTCCCCCGCCCTCCATTTGGCAAATCTGATTCCTGCTTACAAGTAACAATTAAAGTGTGAAGCACCAGTGACTAGATCAATTAAAAAGTGGTGAGATGAAGCCGATGCTAAGCTACAGGACTGTTTTGCCAGCACAGACTGGAATATGTTCCGGGATTCTTCCAATGGCATTGAGGAGTACACCACATCAGTCATTGGCTTCATCAGTAAGTGCATCGATGACGTTGACATCTCAGTGACCGTATGTACCCCAACCAGAAGCCATGGATTACAAGCAGCATCCGCACTGAGCTAAAGGGTAGAGCTGCCTCTTTCAAGGAGTGGGACTCCAACCTGGAAGCTTATAAGAAATCCAGCTATGCCCTCCGACGAACCATCAAACTGGTAAAGCGTCAATACAGGACAAAGATCGAGTTGTACTACACCTGCTCTGACTCTCGTCGGATGTGGCAGGGCTTGCAAACCATTACAGACTACAAAGGGAAGCACAGCCACGAGCTGCCCAGTGACACGAGCCTACCAAATGAGCTAAACTACTTCTATGCTCGTTTCGAGGCAAATAACACTGAAACATGCATGGGAGCACCAGCTGTTCCAAGAGACTGTGTAATCACGCTCTCCTCAGCCGATGTGAGTAAGACCTGTTAAACAGGTCAACATTCACAAGGCCCCAGGGCCAGACGGATAACCAAGACGTGTACTGCGACCATGCGCTGACCAACCTGCAAGTGTCTTCGCTGACATTTTCAATCTCTTCCTGTCCGAGTCTAATACCAACATGTTTTAAGCAGATCACCATAGTGCCTACGCCCAAGAACACTAAGGTGACCTTCCTAAATGACTACCGACCTGTAGCACTCACGTCTGTAGTCATGAAGTGCTTTGAAAGGCTGGTCATGGCTCACATCAACGCCATTATCCCAGAAATCTTACCCCCGCTCCAATTTGCATACCACCCCAACAGATCCACAGATGACTCAATGTCTATTGCACTCCACACTGCCCTTTCCCACCTGGACAAAAGCAACACCTATGTGAGAATGTTATTCATTGACTACAGCTCACCGTAGTAGCTAAGGACCCTGGGACGAAACACCTTACCTCTGCAACTGGATCCTGGACTTCCTGACTGGCTGCCCCCAGGTGGTAAGGGTAGGTAACAACACATCCGCCACACTGATCCTCAACACTGGGCCCCTCAGGGGTGCGTGCTCAGTCCCCTCCTGCACTCCCTGTTCACTCATGACTGCACGACACCAACACCATCATTAAATTTGTGATTGACACAAGTGGTAGGCCTGATCACGATGAGACAGCCTATAGGGAGGAGGTCAGAGACCTGGTTGTGCGGTGCCAGGACAACAACCTCTCCCTCAACGTGATCAAGACAAAGGGGCTGCAGTGGAGCAGGTTGAGAGCTTCAAATTCCTTGGTTTCCACATCCCCAACAAACTAACATGGTTCAAGCACAACAAGGCAGTCGTGAAGAGGGCATGACACCCTATTCCCCCTCAGGAGACTGAAAATATTTGGCATGGGTCCTCAGATCCTCAAAAGGTTCTACAGCTGCATCACTGCCTGGTATGGCAACTGCTCCGCCTCTGACAGCAAGGCACAACAGATTAGTGCGAACGGCCCAGTACATCACTGGGGCCAAGCTTCCTGCCATCCAGGGCCTCTAACAGGCGGTGTCAGAGGAAGGCCTAAATAATGTAAAAGACTCCAGCTACCCTAGTCATAGACTGTTCTCTCCACTACCTCACGGCAAGCGGTAACGGTGTGCTAAGTCTTGGTCCAAGAGGCTTCTAAACAGCTTCTACCCCATAGCCATAAGACTCCTGAACATCTAATCAAATGGCTACCCAGATTATTTGCATTGCCCCTTCTCCCCCTCTTTTACACTGCTGCTACTCTCATTTTTTTTATTTTACCTTTGTTTAAAACCTGTTGTGACTCTAGGGGCAGTATTTTAATTTTTGGGAAAAAACGTTCCCGTTTTAAATGGGATATTTTGTCAGGACAAGATGCTAGAATATGCATATAATTGAAAGGATAGAAAACACTCTAACGTTTCCAAAACTGTAAAGATATTGTCTGTGAGTATAACAGAACTGGTGTTGCAGGCGAAAGCCTGAGAAAAATCCAATCCGGAAGTGCCCCATATTTTGAAAGCGCTGCGTACCAATGAGTCCCCATTGAGCTGTGAATGTGCCATCAACCAGCTTACGCTTTGTACGTATTCCCCAAGGTGTCTACAGCATTGTGACGTAGTTTTACGCATTTATGTTGAAGAATACCCGTAGGGGGCTACATTGCTCAAGTGGTCACATGATGCTCCCGGAGAAAATCTTGCGTAAAGTACAGAGGTAGCCATTATTCCAATCGCTTTTACTGAGAAACCAATTGTCCCGGTTGATATATTATCGAATAGATATTTGAAAAACACCTTGAGGATTGATTCTAAACAACGCTTGCCATGTTTCTGTCGATATTATGGAGCTAATTTGGAATATTTCCGGTCGATTTCTCAGCCAAACGTGACTAACAAACGGAGCTATTTCACCTTCAAAAATAATATTTTGGGAAAAAATGAACTTTGGCTATCTACCTGGGAGTCTCGTGAGTGAAAACAACATCCGAAGTTCATCAAAGGTAAACGATTTAATTTGATTGCTTTTCTGATTTTCGTGACAAGGTTGCCTGCTGCTTGTGGTGAAGTAAATACAATATAGCAATTAAAAACACTGGAATTGTAGATTTGCAGTAGGTGAATGTGCAAAGTAGAAATACTGGGGTGCGAGGGAACTAAATAAATAAATACAGTTGGGTAGGAGGTAATTGTTTGGGCTATTTATAGATGGGCTATGTGCAGTGATCTGTGAGCTGCTCAGATAGCTGGTGAGGGAGATAAGCGCTTCCAGTTTCAGAGATTTTTGTAGGTCGTTCCAGTCATTGGCAGCAGAGAACTGGAAGGAGAAGCGGCCAAAGGAGGAATTGGCCCTGGGGGTGACCAGTGAAAATGGTGGGTGCTGCTATGGTGACCAGCGAGCTGAGATAAGGCGGGACTGCAGAAGTCAGGGCATTCTTATTTCTTGCCCTTTGCGGAGCAGCACAGAGCTGTCAAGCATAGCTGTTGTGAAGGTAGTGAGTTTGTGATTATACAGGACCTCCTGCCCCAAACTACCGTCAAACATTCATGTCAATGGGGAGCTATATGGTGCCCTCTGCATTGTTAAAAAATTTGAAAGGCGCACAGCGATGCTAAAGAGATCAATTTGGCCTATGTATGGATAAATTGGTTTTTAGTTCCCTCTACACCGACACAAACAGTATTCCACAGACACTAACACACACCGTTGTTCTCAGCCATATTTGTCTTGAATACTTTGGCCTTTAATTTTATTAGATAAAGAAGCCCAGATGGGATGATTTCTAAATAATTGAATTGCATGTGTATTATTTGGAATTGAAGGGGCTCAGTCACACAGGCCATTCTCTGACACAATTGTGCCATGACCCTCTATTGACATTCTGAGGAGATGGGGAGCCCATTTGCATGAGTTGTATCTCAGAAGCCAGTTTACTGGGTTTGGCGTGGGGGTTAATTATAAATAATGCAGTCTGAACAGTAGCTTTAGAATATAAAGTTGAGAGAGTGTTGATTTCAGGGGTTGCCATTTTATGCTTAGTCCACAAATCTTTAGGCTATTCCCTGGAGATGATGCCTTCCTCTGTCTGCTTTTTAACCTTCATAACCTTCAACTAACATTTATATAAGGTTACATGAGGTGAAACCAGGCAATTTAATAAGTAGAGCTGGGACTATAAACCCCAAATTATCATCATCAACCATACTGATCAGGCATTTTGCTGATATCGTTGGTTACGATAAGTAGCCTATATAGCAATGTGAAGTTTGAAATTAAATACATTTCCTAATATGGGTGATTGTTAATGGGACAATTTATGGCCACAACTATTCGACTAGTAGTTTTAAAGGATAAAAAAAACTTGCAGATTAATGTTCTAAACTTATTGTTCTATTTGTTATCATCTCAATTCAGGCAATTTATCACAATATAGATTTTTGTCCATATTGCCAAGCTCTAATAAGTAGTCTGCTCTTTTGCGCATACTGTATATAGCACTTTCTCTTGTCTAACACTACTGTATTTTAGTTTGTAATATGCTAAATGTTTTAATCGCAAATTATCATACATATGCCTATTGTAGTTTTGTCTATGTTGCTTGCTTCCAGATTGGAAGTGATGGAAAGATTCAGACTTTGTCTGGTTGTTTTCTGCTCATTGCTGTATGTCTGCCCGAAGGTAAATTGTTAGCTGACCTCTCCTGTGGTGTTTTGGAAATTTCCTTAATTACCAAATGATGAGAGAGCAAATCACACACCAGTCAGAGTTATGCTTAATATTCACCTTTTAATAATAATGAAGCTTTTTGACTTTGACAACCCATTCGTTTCTTCCTAGTTGGAATGGTGTTCATTAACTTCAATTACTCCTTGTCCGTGTCTCACAATCCCACCTTATGAACTCGCATTGTTAATCAGATATAATAAAACAGAGTATAAGTTTACTTAGTTACAATTCTATTTAAAATGGGGATATTGTTTATAAATTTATTCATAATAATTTTAACAGTTCCCCCTCAATCATCCCTTCACATGGTTTAAAAGATACGTTTACATATGAAGACAAACCTGACCTCTCCCCTCTCTGGGGCCCAAGTAACTGAGCCCTGACAGAGAAAGGATAACTGCAAACGGCTAACACTATAGTACAAAAAAATAGTATCTCACAAGCATATTATGAAAATAAGATGTTTTATCTATGTTACCCAACTAATTCTGATTCATCCCGAACAGTGGACATGCACTCTACTGGGAATGTAAACACTTGCTGGTGTAAGTGGAGGATTCAAGGCTGATTACCCTGCCTGTATCTAATAGCTTGTTCTGCCTGCACCAATAGAAATCATATGCCCTGGCAGCCAGCCATCAGCCCTGATCTCTGATGCAAACTACAACGTCCGTCTCTCCGCCCGCCCAGTACCGGTCAAAAGTTTGGACACATACTCATTCCAGGGTTTTTCTTTATTTTTGACTATTTTCTACCTTGCGTAATAGTGAAGACATCAAAACTATAAAATAACACACATTGATTCATGTAGTAACACAAAAAGTGTTTGAAGAATCTAAAATATATTTAGATTTTTTAAAGTAGCCACCCTTTGCCTTGACAGCTTTGCACACTCTTGGCATTCTCTCAACCAGCTTCACCTGGAATGATTTTCCAACAGTCTTGAAGGAGTTCCCACATATGCTGAGCACTTGTTGGCTCAATTGGGTTGAGGTCGAGTGATTGTGGAGGCCAGGTCATCTGATACAGCACTCCATCACTCTCCTTCTTGGTCAAGTAGCCCTTCCACAACTTGGAGGTGTGTTGTGTCATTGTCCTGTTGAAAAACAAATTATATTCTCACTAAGCGCAAACCAGATGGGGTGGCATATCGCTGCAGAATTCTGTGGTAGCCATGCTGGTTAAGTGAAGCTTGAATTCTAAATAAGTCAACAAAGCACCATCTCACCACCTCCATGCATCATGGTGGGAACCACACATGCAGAGATCATCCATTCACCTACTCTGCATCTCACAAAGACACGGCGGTTGGAACCAAAAATCTAATTTGGACTCATCAGACCAAAGGACAGATTTCCACCGATCTAATGTCCATTGCTCATGTTTCTTGGCCCAAGCAAGTCTCTTCTTATTGGTGTCCCTTAGCAGTGGTTTCTTTGCAGGCATTTCAACCATGAAGGCCTAATTAAACTCAGTCTCCTCTGAACAGTTGATGTTGATGTGTCTGTTACTTGAGCTCTGAAGCATTTATTTGGCTGCAATTTTGGAGACTGGTACCTCTAATGAACTTACCGTCTGCAGCAGCAGTTACTCTGGGTCTTCCTTTCCTGTAGCGGTCCACATGAGAGCCAGTTCCATCACAGTGCTTGATGGTTTTCGCGACTGCTCTTGAAGAAACTTTCAAAGTTCTTAATGTTCCTCATTGACTGACCTTCATGTCTTAAAGTAATGAAGGACTATTGTTTCTCTGCTTATTTGAGCTGTTCTTGCCATAATATGGACTTGGTTTTTTAACAAATAGGGCTATCTTCTGTATACCACCTCTACCTTCTCACAACTGATTGGCTCATGAAGTTGGTTGAGAGAACGTGCAAAGATGTCAGCAAGGCAAAGGTGCTACTAAAATTGTGTAACGCTTTTGGTTACTACATGATTCCATATGTGTTATTTTAAATAATTGATGTCTTTACTATTATTCTACAATGTAGAAAATAGTAAAAAAAAAAAAAAAAAAAAAACTTCAATGAGTAGGAAAGTATTCAGACCTATTTACGTTTTCCAGATTTTGTTACATAACAGCCTTATTCTAAAAATGGATTTAAAAAAAATCTAATTTTGCTATGAGACACAAAATTGAGCTCAGGTGCATCCTGTTTCCATTGCTCATCCTTGATGTTTCTGAAACTTGATTGGAGTCCACCTGTGGTAAATTCAATTGATTGGACGT
The DNA here is from genome assembly GCF_036934945.1 of Oncorhynchus masou masou. Classification (NCBI taxonomy): domain Eukaryota; kingdom Metazoa; phylum Chordata; class Actinopteri; order Salmoniformes; family Salmonidae; genus Oncorhynchus; species Oncorhynchus masou. The sequence goes on along the minus strand of NC_088239.1, from coordinate 38,738,363 downwards.
CATTTGGAACTGCACACACCTGTCTAATATAAGGTCCCACAGTTGACAGTGCATGTCAGAGCAAAAACCAAACCATGAGGTCGAAGGGTAACAACAAATGTCTGCAGCATTGAACATTTCCAAGAACACAGTGGCCTCCATAATTCTTAAATGGAAGAACTTTGGAACAGCCAAGACTCTTCCTCAAGCTGGCGGCCCGGCCGAACTGAGCAATCGGGGAGAAGGGCCTTACAATTTTTAAAACATTACAATACATTCACACATTTCACAACACTGTGCACCCTCAGGCCCCTACTCCACCTCTACCACATATCTACAGTACAAAATCTGTGCGCAGAGTGCGTATGTTATCGTGTGTGTATGCATGCGTCTGTGTTGCTTCACAGTCCCCGCAGTTCAGTAAGGTGTATTTTAGTTTTTTAAATCTAATTTTACTGCTTTCATGATTTACTTGATGTTCAGTAGAGTTACATGTAGTCATGGCTCTATGTAGTACTTTGCGCCTGCCATAGATTTTTCTGGACTTGGGGACTGTGAAGAGACCTCTTGTGGGGTATGCATGAATGTGCGCCAGTAGTTCAAACAGACAGCTCTGTGCATTCAACATGTCAATACCGTTCATAAATACAAGTAGAGATTCAGTTAATCTCTCCTCCACTTTGAGCCAAGAGAGATTGACATGCATTTTAATAATATTAGCTCTGTGTACATCCAAGGGCCAGCTGTGCTGCCCTGTTCTGAGCCAATTGCAATTTTCCCAAGACCCTTTTTGTGGTACCTGACCACACGACTGAACAGTAGTCCAGGTGCGACACAACTAGGGTCTGTAGGACCTGCCTTATTGATAGTGCTGTTAAGCAGGTAGAGCTTTGCTTTATTATGGACAGACTTCTCCCCATCAAAGCTACTGTTGTATCAATATGTTTTGACCATGATCATATACAATCCAGGGTTACTCCAAGCAATTTAGTCATCTCAACTTGCTTGAAGTTGAAGTTTAGGGTTTAGTGAATGAGTTTTCCCAAATGTAATGCTTTTAGTTTGAGAAATATTTAGGACTAACTTATTCCTTGCCACTCACTCTGAAACTAACTGCATCTCTTTGTTAAGTGTTGCAGTAATTTCAGTTGCTGTAGTAGTCATGTATAATGTTGAGTTATCCGCATACATAGACACACTGGCTTTACTCAAAGCCAGTGGCATGTCATTAGTAAAGATTGAAAAAGTAATGAGTCTAGACAGCTGCCCTGGGGAATTCTCTATTCTACTTGGATTATGTTGTAGAGGCTTCCATTTATAGAACACCCTCTGTATTCTGTTAGACAGGTAACTCTTTATCCACAATATAGCAGGGGGGGGGGGGGGTGTAAAGCCATAACACACAAGCTTTTCCAGCCGCGAACTATGATCGATAATGTCAAAAGCCGCACGGAAGTCTAACAAGACAGCCCCCACAATCTTTTATCAGCAATTTCTCTCAGCCAGTCATTTGTGTAAGTGCTGTGCTTGTTGAATGTCCTGCCCTATAAGCATGCAGAAAGTTTGTCAATTTGTTTACTGTAAAATAGCATTGTATCTGGTCAAACACAATTTTTTCCAAATGTTTACCAAGGTTTGGTAACAGGCAGATTGTTCGGCTATTTGAGCCAGTAAAGGGGGCTTTACTATTCTTAGGTAGCATAATGACTTTTGCTTGCCGCCAGGCTTGGGGGCAAACACTTTCTAGTAGGCTGAAATTGAAAATTTGGTTATATCGTCCACTATTATCCTCAGTAATTTTCCATCCAAGTTGTGACCAGACAGAAGCCACTCCTCAGTTTTATTTATTTGATTTATTTTACCTTTATTTAACTAGGCAAGTCAGTTAAGAACTAATTCTTATTTTCAATGTTGGCCTAGAAACATTTGGTAACTGCCTTGTTCAGGGGCAGAATGACAGATTTGTACCTTGTCAGCTCGGGGATTAGAACTTGCAATTTTTTTGGTTACGAGTCCATTAGGATACCCTTCTGTAAAAGGCACACTAAAGACTCTGACCATGAGAAACAAGATTTTCTGGTCTGATGAAATCAAGATTGAACTCTTTGGCCTGAATGCCAAGCATCACATCTGGAGAAAATCTGGCACCATCCCTACGGGGTGCTATGGTGGTACCCACAGCATGATGCTGCTATGTTTTTCAGTGGCATGGACTGAGAGACTAGTCAGGATCAAGGGGAAAGATCAACAGAGCAAAGTACAGATATATCCTTGATAACCTGTTCCAGAGCACTCGGCACCACAGACTGGGGCCAAGGTTCACCTTCCAACAGAACAACGACCCTAAGCACATAGCCACGACAACGTAGGAGTGGCTTTGGGACAAGTCTCTGAATGTCCTTGAGTGCCACAGCCAGAGCCCGGACTTGAACCTGATCAAACATCTCTGGAGAGACCTGAAAATAGCTGTGCAGCAATGCTCCCCATCCAACCTGACAGTGCTTGAGAGGATCTGCAGAGAAGAATGGGAGAACTCTCCAAATCCAGGTGTGCCAAGCTTATAGTGTCATACCCAAGAAGACGTGAGGCTGTCATCGCTGCCAAATGTGCTTCAACAAAGTACTTAGTAAAGGGTCTGACTACTTATGTAAAGGTATTTAATAAGGTAAAATATATAAATTAGCAAAATGTCTGAACCTGTTTTTAGTTTGTCGTTATGGGGTATTGTGTAGATTGAAGGAAGAAAATAAAAATCTTAGAATAAGGCTGTAACCTAACAAAGTGTAAATAATAATAATATAATAATAATATATCCCATTTAGCAGACGCTTTTGTCCAAAGCGACTTACAAGTCGGCTGGGGCCAACTTTTACATATGGGTGGCCCCAGCGGGAATCGAACACGACGCTTGGCGTTGCAAGCGCCATGCTCTTGAGCCACACAGGCAAGGGGTCTGAATACTTTCCGAAGCACTGCAGTTTTATTTTTTTAATGTCCTGCCTTGTGTGCACATTCGGTAGTACTGTATATCCTGGTATGGTACAGAAACGTTCCGAAAATATGTATACCACCCAACTCTAATTGCAACACAATAGTAATACATTTTCAACACATTTTGATATGTGAATTTCAAGTAGGATAGGCCTAGACAACTGCACTCAATTCTCTGTGACGTTGAACAGAATGATAGTCACCTCAGACACTTCTCGCAAACACTATCATTAATGTGATGATGGCTGTTCATCAAATAATTACATACCAAATTCAATTACGCAATTAAATTAATCATAACAATTAAGTAATCATCTGTGGCACCATGGGAAATGTATTTAACGAGTTTCCGTTTCTCGAATTAACTCAAGAATATCAGAATATCTCTATACTATCCGTCATCATCAATCATTTGCTCCTATTTCCGTCTCATTCTGAACGTCGTGATATTCTATAAATCTACACAAACCCTGGTCTACATAATGACTCAGCGATACACAAATTGGCTTCGTTAATTTATTTACTAAATAATCACACAGAAATACTTTAACACACACACAGGAGATATTATACGTTGATTACTAACATAATGCAATGCAAAGTCCCTGGTGGACTTTCCCGAAATGACAGCTGGTTACACAATGAAAGGGGGGGGTGTAAGAAAGGGCGAGAGGAGAGACAAAGGAATTCAACTATCGTACATTGGATATTTTGCACCCTGACAATCGCTCATTCGGATTTAGAAATGCAATGTACATATTTACGTGTATGTCTTTGTCGTCTCTCTTTGTTGAAATCGCCAGGCCTATGTTATGGGGAGTCAGTCGACAGTCTTTGGTTGTCCACCAGAGGTCACCATGCTGTTTGTAGTCGTAACTTCTTGGTCTCGGAGTGTCTGTTAGAACCAATCCTCCAAAGGTGTACCACGCGGTGTTCAGAGATGCTTGTTAGAATAGATCCTTTTGAGGTATCTATGGTGGTGAAAGGAATTATATTACATATACAGCTGCTGACTGAATGTGTAGTTTAGTTTTCACTGCCACTCGTTGAGAGTTTGAGGGCTGTTGTGGAAATTTCCTGTATTTACCAAATCATGAGAGCAAACCACACACAAGTCAAGAGTTATCACAAAATCCATCTTTAATTATATGAGCTCCATCACAACCCTGTGACTCAGATCAATTCAGTGTCTATAAATGAATTCTCTGAGAGTCCCTTACACATTGCAACTGAGATCCTTTATAGCAAAGACACACATAGCCAGACAGCATTAGGCACAATTTATCGTTTAGCTTTGTCTCCTAAACTATGTTCTTTTCTCAAACTCAGAACCTAAACAAATCCTCCATATCAACAGGCATATATCAAATCCACCCTATCTTGACAAGATCACAGAGACACATTGACTGGCACACAGACATTGTGGAGCCAAGAGATACACGCTTGACCTCTCCCCTCTCTGCGGCCCAAATAACTTAGTCTTGACAAAGACCAGATAACTGCAAACACCGCCACAGTATTATACAAAAATAAACATTCTGATGAGAAGTAACTTACAAACATATGATGAATATAAAACATCTTACCTATGTTACCAACTAATTCTGATTATTCCCCAACAGGGCCTTACCATTTTCTGGTCTAGTAGTTTTAAACCATTTTACACACCAGTAGCAACCCGGCATGTTTTGGTCTGGTGGAGTCTAACCATTCATGACGTTTGGCTCCTCACCTTCCACCTGCTTGGTCTCTAGAGAGAGAACCATTTGTAACGTAACTGGTCCAAATGGTTGATTATTCAGGGTACAGCTAGAACCACTACACACCGGTAACAACCCGGCAGTTTTTGGTCTCTATTTAAATGGCAAGCATTTCAATGTGTAGCCACCGCTCCACGTTTTCTGGTGTCATGTAAATTTCATTAGGAGTCCTTTTTATAACCACTCTGGAAAAAGGGGTGTTCCATCCTTTTGGCATAATGTCCATGTCCGTGTGGTTACTGACATGGCTAAAATCCCATTTCATCTTCTCACATATAGTTTCATATTTAATCATAAATTTTACAACATTTAGATGTAACTCTGACATACATTGTGAAAGCTTGTAAAGTTACAATGTTTCCGTTATAACGTCTTTAATGATATCCCAAATGATATGACATAATCATTGTTTGGATCACCATTGACCATTCCCCACATTCTTTATGTTAGGAATATTGTTTCATTATCCATTTTTGGATGTTGAAGTTCTTTGGGCAAGAACCTCTGTAACCTCTGTAGAACCTCTCACATTCCATTCTTGGATACTGGGAGGCGGAGGGAGAAAGTTAGAAACCATTTGCGTCTCGTTAAGTCGTTATTCCTCGGGGGGGGCTACTGCGATCTTTGATCCTCACCCATGAGGGAAAGTCATGACAGTCTTGTCACTTTTCCATAGAAGCGCTGAAACCCCTCACAGATATTTATTTTACTTCATAGCCAGTTGAATATATATAAAAGCAAAGGCTTGCATGAGTGTGAGAAGCGATGCAAAATGTGTTCTGTTCTCGCCGCCACATTGAGTATTACATTCCGGCTTGGCCAGTCCCTAGATGGACACCTGTGCCTGCTAGCATTGTCTCTGACTATGGTGCTTGGCCAGTGACCTTCCTCTGAAACACTAGATGGGCTAGTGGGCATTAGATCCTGTTAAAGTTTGCTATACGTCTTCACAGTAGTCAAGTCGCACAGCATACGGTGGATAATTCTTTACTTTATCCTCCATGACGTTAAATAGTGCCCTACGGGAATGCTTCCCAGTGTTATAGCTGATGCAAGTAGAGTACTATTGGAATGACTTAGTTCTCATCTGGTTGTCTAACTTTGACTAGTTTTCGGATTGTCAGTCTATTTTTTACTTAACAATGGAATATTTATTTGCTTTCAGGTGGATAACCGGCCCAAATACTATGGGAGAGAGTAAGTTGGCTTATTTCCATTTGGAATGTGTATATACAAAACTAGTTTATCCAGTCAGTATCAGTATTTCCAATGTTCTGTCTTCTCCCCAGGTACCATGGGATGGTCTCCAGAGAGGAGGCTGACCAGCTGCTGAGTGTGGCAGAGGGCAGTTACCTCATCAGGGAGAGCCAGAGGCAGCCTGGGACCTACACACTGGCCCTACGGTTAGGCACACGCACATCCTTTCTACAGATTAACTTTCCAAAAAAGTGTGATTCATGACTTGTTTTTGGTTAGTTTTTAAACTTTTTTTTTGGGGGGGGGGGGGAGTTTCACCACTTTTTTCTCCCCAATTTTAAGGAGGTCCGCAGGGCCAATTTTGCAACGCCTCATGGGTGTCACGCCCACCTGTGAGAGAGCCTCGAATCCAGGTCTGAAGTAAATGCTTCAAGCACTGTGATGCAGTGCCTTAGACTTTTTTTTAACTCCCCAATTTTAAGGGAGGTTTTTGGCTCGGGTCAGGATGCAACCTTTCCAATGAGTCGAAGTGGTAGTGAACGTCCGTGACCGGCCAGTGCTGAAAGCGCGTAGTGCTTAAAAATAGTCTGTCCTCGGTTGCAACACTCACTACTGAGTTCCAAACTGCCTCTGGAAGCAACGTCCACATAATAACTGTTCGTCGGGAGCTTCATGAAATGGTTTTCCATGGCTGAGCAGCCGCACACAAGCCTAAGATCATCATGCGCAATGCCAAGCGTCGGCTGGAGTGCTGTGAAGTTCACCGCCATTGGACACCGGTGCAGTTGAAACGCGTTCTATGACGTGATGAATCACGATTCACCATCTGGCAGTCCAACAGACAAACACATAGTGCCAACTGTAAAGTTTGGTGGAGGAGGAATAATGGTCTGGGGCTTTATTTATTTATTTTTCGGTCTGATGCTTCTCTCAAACACTTTCCATCCCATATCTCCTTTGGTCACGCTAAAGCAGAGGTAATGAGTGTTTTGGGCTCTAAGTGTTTTTATATACTAGGGCAGTGTTTCAAATTCTCAAGCAATGAGGTTTTGAAATGCAAATAAACCGCTTTTCTTCCTCCTGGATATCTGATAGAAGAACAAGAAGGCGTTCTTTTCTCTCTGCTTAAGTGCCTCACCCTTGCTGATTCTCTGCTATAGTTGATTTCCATATATATATAATCACCTCCTGTGTAAGGGTGGGTGGAAAATGGTGCCCCACTATGGGCTGCCTTGGTTCTGAATTTGGAAAGGTTGTATTTTGGGTTAGGTAATAAACTTTGGGTCTGGTAAGGATTCTTAGCTAGTTCGTTTAGTCCCCTGAGTTATTTGAAGCATCTCCCCTTATTTCCCATTGACAGATGAGATTGAAATATTGGTCTCTGGCATCTACCCAATGATGAAGAATTCCTTGCATTGTTCTGGCTCATGTTGTGCACAGTGATGGGATTTACTGATTTGTTGTTTGGCTTTTGCGGCATGAGAGGCCTTTTTCCTGTGAGATGAGGATGTACTTATTTATTATTATTATATATTTTTTTGCATTCGCTATACACTTGCTGTATTGACCAGCTCTAATAAAGGTCTCCATTATTTATAACCACTAAATTCAGGGAAGAAATTATTTGATCTAGCTGTCATTAATGGATATAAAAACCTCTTAGAGCTTTTGTGAAAATTATTTCATTTTGTTTTCCACTGATCTAGGGTATGAGGAAACGGAGGCAGGCAAAGGGATTTTATTCCTTTAGGGTCGGCTCTTCTCAGGTGTGTGTGTGTGTGTGTGTGTAATCATCCAAAGATTTTCCTTTTTCCACCCAGCTGTACGGCCTCCTTATTCTCCCCGGCTAAGACAGCGTGTAAAAACGCTCTCCTACCCATGGAAACTGATTGTCACAGATTTTTTTCCTTTCTTTTTTGTCTTCCTCTTCCCCCCTTCTATCATGGATCCAGCTTTGGAAATCAAACCAAGAACTTCCGCCTCTACCATGATGGGAAGCACTTTGTCGGGGAGAAGCGCTTTGAGTCCATCCACGACCTTGTGACAGATGGGCTGATCACACTCTACATCGAGACCAAGGCAGCAGAGTACATCGCTAAGATGACCATTAACCCAATCTATGAGCACATTGGCTACACAACACTCAACAAGGAGCCCACGCTGAAGAAACACCTGCCCGTGTGCAAGGAGGTTCCCGATAGGCCTGCTCCACAGGGAGAGCGGGTTGACGAGGAGAAAGGGGTAAGGAACAATCTCACACTGTCCTGAAAATGTCAGTCTTTTACTGTACTAGAATAGGAAACAAATGGAGACGGACGATGCTGAAATGAATCCAATGTGAAAACCAGGCAGAAGTAAAAAATGTTCCATGTCAAGTAATTCCCAGCTCTACTATTCTAAAGTGCAGAAAGTTGGTAGCACTGCTCTTGTTGCTTACCGAAAAAAAGTAGACCCAACATTTGCTGGTGTGTGGTTGTGTGTATACAGTGCATTCTGAAAGTATTCATACACCTTGACTTTTTCCTCATTTTGTTATGTGACAGCCTTATTCAAAAATGTATTAAATAGTTTTTTTCCATCATCAATCTACACACAATACCCCATTATGATGAAGAAAAAACAAATGTATTAAAAATATAAGACTGAAATATACTATTTGCATAAGTTTTCAGGCCCTTTACTCAGTACTTTATTGAAGCATGTTTTGGCAGCAATTACAGCCTCAAGTCTTCTTGGGTATGACGCTTCAAGTTTAGCACACCTGTATTTGGGGAACCTCTCCCATACAGATCCTCTCAAGCTCTGTCGGCTTGGATGGGGAGTGACGCTGCAGAGTTATTTTCAGGTCTCTCCAGAGATGTTTGATTGGGTTCACGTCCAGTCTCTGGCTGGGCCACTCACGGACATTCAGAGACTTGTCCCGAAGCCACTCCTGCATTTTCTTGGCTGTGTGCTTAGGGTTGTTGTCCTGATAGAAGGTGAATCTTCACCCCAGTCTGAGGTCCTGAGCGCTCTGGAGCAGGTTTTTGTCAAGGATCTATCTGTACTTTGCTCCATTAATCTTTCCCTCGATCCTGACTAATCTCCCAGTCCCTGCCGCTGAAAATTATCCTCACAGCGTGATGCTGCCACCACCATCATTCACCGTAGGGATGGTGCCAGGTTTCCTCCAGATTTGGCATTCAGGCCAAATAGTTCAAACTTGGTTTCATCAAACCAGATAATCTTGTTTCTCATGGTCTGAGAGTCCTCTAGGTGCCTTTTGGCAAACTCTAAGTGGGCTGTCATGTGCCTTATTCAGATCCTTTGCTATGAGACTCGAAATTGAGCTCCGGTGCATCCTTTTTCCATTAAGCATCCTTGATGTTTCTACAACTTGATTGGAGTACACCTGTGGTAAATTCAATTGATTGGAAATTATTTGGAAAGACACACAGCTGTCTATATAAGGTCGCACAGTTGACCGTGCATGTCAGAGAAAAAACCAAGCCATGAGGTCAAAGGAATTGTCCTTAGAGCGCCGAGAAAGGATTGTGTCGAGGCACAGATCTGGGGAAGTGTACAAAAAATATTCTGCATAATTTGAAGGTCCCCAAGAACACAGTGGCCTCATTCTTAAATGGAAGTTTAGAACCACCAAAAGACTCTTCCTAGACCTGGCTACCTGGCCAAACTGAGCAATTGGGGGAGAAGGGCCTAGGTCAGGTGACCAAGAACCCGATGGTCACTCCGACAGAGCTCCAGAGTTCTTCTGTGGAGTTGGGAGAACCTTCAAGAAGGACAAACATCTCTGCAGCACTCCACCAATCAGGCCTTTATGGTAGAGTGGCCAGACGGACAGCTGCTTGGAGTTTGCCAAAAGGCACCTAAAGGACTCTCAGGCCATGAGAAACAAGTAATGGGACTGAATATTTATGTAAATGTAATAAGTCAGTTTATTTTTTTAAATTAGCAAACCGTAAGAACAGTGAGAACCTTATCAACGGTCAAGCATGGTGATGGTTTGGGGTTGCTTTGCTGCCTCAGGATTTGGACAACTTGCCTTAATAGAACAGAGCATAATTCATGATTATATATTGAGAATTCTACAGGAGAATGTCAGACCATCAGTCTGAACTGAAGCGCAGCAGGGTCAAAACACTATCAAGTCTACATGAAAATGGTTAGTTGCAGCACAAGCTGCAACTATATAATGATGATGCTTTTAATCAGCTTCTTGATATGCTAACCCATCCACGTGACGGGTTTATCTTGGCAAAAGAAAAAAATGCTCACTAACGAAGACGTAAACAAATCTGTGCACAAGATTTAAGAGAAATAAGCTTTTTGTGTTGAAAATTTTAACATTTAATGGAAGCATATCCAACAGAATCCAGGTAAGGAAGGTGGGTATCTGGCTTCACAGTCCAGAACAGACTATGGGAGGTAGACAGTACGACATAGAGCCATGACTACATGGAACTCTATTCTACAGCAAGTAACTCATGCAACTAGTCAAATTAGATTTTTAAAAAATGATAGAAATACACCTTATGGAACAGCAGGGACTGTGACGCAACACACGCATAGGCACAGACGCATGCATACAAACACAAGATAACATACTCGCTATACACATGGCTTTTGTGTTGTAATTATGTAGAGAAGGGGCCTGAGGGCACACACTTAATGTGTTGTGGAATGTATTGTATTGTTTTTAAATTGTATAACTGCCTTGATTTTGCTTGACCCCAGGAAGAGTGCAGCAGCTAATGGGAATTTATTATAAATACAAGTTCCTCCGCCCCAGAGGTGTGTGCTCAGCCCCCTGCTGTACTCCCTTGTCACCCATGACTGTGTGGCAACTCGATCATGAAGTTTGCTGAAGACACAACAGTTTGTAGGCCTGATTACTAACAATGACGACAGGGAGGAGGTTAGAGCCCTGGTGGAGTGGTGCTATGAAAATAACCTCTCCCTCAACAAAACAAAGGAGCTTATTGTGGAATACAGAAGACGAAAGAGGGAGCATGCCCCCAACAATGCCTCTAAAACCTCAGGTAGCTGAAGAAACTCTGCATGACCCTCACAAACTTCTAGAGGCTCAGCATTGAGAGCATTCTGTCAGGCGGCATCACCGCCTTGTCCAGCAACTGCTCCGCCCTCAACCGCATGGCTCTCCAAAGAGTAGGTGCGGACAGCCCAATGCGTCACCGGCGCCATGCTGCCTCCCCTCTAGGACTACAGCACCCGGTGTCAATGGAAGTACTTTTTGGAGTCGGAAAAAGTATGGGAGTAAAAAGTCCATATTTTCTTTCGGAATGTAGTAGAGTAAAAGTTCTCAAATATAAACATGAAGTACAAATGCCCTAAAAACGACTGAAGTAGGACTTTAAAGAATTTTTTACTTAAGTACTTTCCACCACTGTTCCAATATTAACAGAGATATTGAACCACTAGTCACTTCCCGTTTCACACTTAAAATACTGTATACCCAAACATAGCTTGTTCTAATATTACTACTAATGTACAGTTGTATTTTAGTTACACTGTTTAATTAAAACCTCTTACAGCTACCCCCCTACTTTTTTCAATTTCCGCCTGAAGACATAACCAAATCGAACAGCCTGTAGCTCAGGCACAGAACCAAGGATATGCATATTCTTGGTACCATTTGAAAGAAAACACTCTGAAGTGTGTAAATGTGAATTGAATGTAGGAGAATATAACACAATAGATCTGGTTTAGATAATACAATGAAAAAAACGTATGATTTTTAAAAATATATCATCTATACTTATTAATACTTATTTTCCACCATAATTTGCAAATAAATTCATTTTGTCTGTCATAGTTGAAGTGTACCTATGATGAAAATTACAGGCCTCATCTTTTTAAGTGGGAGAACTTGCACAATTGGTGGCTGACTAAATACTTTTTTGCCCCACTGTATATATAGAGTACAGGGAACATAAGGTTGAATATATTATTATGACCTGCTAGATCTACTGTCTCCTTTTTATATTATGACATTTCAGCTAGATCTACTGTCTCTATTATATTATGACAGACCAACTAGATCTACTGTATTATATTACAACAGACCAGCTGTATCTACTGTCTCCATTTCACTTTGGCCATTGTTGTGGGCCTGCCCTCCCCTCAACAGCCTCAAATAGGCTATTTCATTTAGGGGTGGGGTGGGGTGGGGCGGCAGACACGCATCTCACATTTCATGACATTACATGTTTATATATTGCTTCTAAAATGTAAAAAAAAATCACAAAAAAATGTTATAATATTAATTTCAAACAAGGGCATTGGCATGATAAGAACTTACCAGTCCAAAATGATGTCCTCTCCCGTTCAGAAAATATTCCTCCACAATCACTAAATGAATCATCCTACAACAATCTTTGTCTCACTTTCCCAATCAATTTATTCTAAAATTGTGTGTACATCTGTATATTTAGACTTAGATTTAGCTTTCCCTGACTTGGTTGCCATAATGATTGATAAACAATGCAGTGCGTAATATGTGTTTCTCCTTCCGGTATGAAACTTCAATTGCGAATGACTCTCTTTACGCTGGAGCTTACAACATGGGTTGGTCTTGCAACACATAAACATGACCTACTGCCGTTTACCTCAGCTCATTGGCAATCTACCCAGCTAGATTTCAAGACGATCAGTGGTAATTGGGTTAAAAGACAGTCAATCAACGAAATAGCGGGCAAATCATTGGTGCACAATGATGTCATGACTTGTTGTCTTCAAATCGGTTTCTTTCAGTCAATACGTCCCGCGAAATGTCCCATCAGGTTTGATTGTGTTACAAACAAACCAGTTGATTGCAGTGAAACCAAACATGACTAGGAAAGTCACGTTCTGTGTGGGTTATTTACCTGGAATGTGTCGTCGTCAAATGGAATGAGATGGAATTCACGACACAAGCGGTTCACAAAATGTTTTGTGTTAGGCTATAAAACAGATTTTATCAAACAAAAGATCATTCATTGTGTAACAATGAGCATTGGAATTGCAAACAGACAAAGATCGTCAAATGTAAACAATTTATTTTAATGCAGTTTGATTATGTTACGCCTGTGCTGGTTAAAATATATTTTTTTATGGGACTCTATGCTCAGATAATCGCATCGTATTCTTTCGCAGTAAATCCTTTTTTTAAATCTGACAACGCACTGGATTAGCAAGATTCTAGGCTTTCGATACATGTGAGACACTTGTATTTTCATGAATGTTTAATATGACTATTTATGTAGCGATCACCGTATGTTGTGGAATTTCAGCCCGCTAGCGGGTACCGTGCGCAGAGAGGTTAAACACAACACACATTTATTTATATACTGGACTCACTCTAGTGTATCTACTGCTGTGTATATATAATTCTTAGTTTATATTGTGTAAATTCCCCTGGTGTTCATACACTATATATGCAAAAGTATGTGGACACCCCTTCAAATTAGTAGGTTCGGCTATTTCCGCCACACCTGTTGCTGACCGGTGTATAAAATCGAGATGTACAGAGGAACTACATTTAAAAATATCAGTTGAACAGCAATGCAATCTCCATAGATGGAACATTGGCAGTAGAATGGCCTTACTGAAGAGCTCGGACTTTCCAACGTGGCACCGTTGTAGGATGCCACCTTTTCAACAAGTCAGTTCGTCAAATTTCTGCCATGCAAGAGCTGCCCTAGTCAACTAAGTGCTCTTATTTTGAAGTGGAAATGTCTATGAGTATCAACGGCTTAGCCGCAAAGTGGTAGGCTACACAAGCTCAGGGAATGGAATTTGCCGAAGTGTGTAGCGCGTAAAAATTGTCTGTCTTCATTTGCAACACTCACTACGCAGTTCCAAACTGACTCTGGAAGCAACGTCAGCACAATAACTGTTCGTTGAGTGCTTCATGAAATGGGTTTCCATGGCAGAGCATCCGCACACAAGCCTAAGATCGCAATGCCAAGTGTCGGCTGGAGTGGTGTAAAGCTCGCCGCCATTGGACTCTGGAGCAGTGAAAAATGCATTATCTGGAGTGATGAAAACACTCTTCGCCATCTGATGACAGGAGAACGCTACTTGCCCCAATGCATAATGCCAACTGTACAGTTTGGTGGAGGAGGAATAATGTTCCAGTTAAGGGAAATCTTAACGTTACAGTGTACAATGACATTCTAGACGATTTTGTATTATGGATCCCCATTAGCTGCTGCCAAAGCAGTAGTCCAGGTGCCACAAAACTAGAGCCTGTAGGACCTGCCTTGTTGATATTGTTGTTAAGAAGGCAGAGCATCACTTTATTATAGACAGCCTTCTCCCCATCTTAGCTACTTATGCATCAATATGTTTTGACCATGACAGTTTACAATCTAGTGCTACTCCAAGCAGTTTAGTCATCTACATTTCCACATGATTTATTACAAGTTTAAGTTGCGGTTTCGGGTTTAGTGAATGATTTGTCCCAAATACAATACTTTTAGTTTTAGAACTACTTAGAGCAAACTTTTTCATTTGCGTCCCACTCTGAAGCTAACTGCAGCTCTGAGTGTTGCAGTCATTTCAGTTGTTGTAGCTGACGTGTTTAGTCATCTGCATACATAGAAACTCTGGCTTTACTCAAAGTCAGTGACATGTCATTAGTAAAAACGTAAAAAAGCAAGGGTCCTGATTCTGACTTGATTATATTTGATAGGCTTCCATTCAAGAACACCCTCTGTGTTCCGTTAGACAAGTAACTCTTTATCCACATTATAGCAGGGGGGTGTAAAGCCACAACACATACGTTTTTCCAGCAGCAGACTATGATCATTACTGTCAAAAGCTGCACTGAAGTCTAAGAAGATGGCCCCCACAATAATTTTGTAATCAATTTCTCTCAGCCATTCATCATTAATTTGTGTAAGTGCTGTGCTTATTGAATGTCCTTCCCTATAAGCATGCTGAAATGCTGTTGCCAGTCTGTCTACTGTGAAATAGCATTGAATCTGGTCAAACACAATTTTTTTCAAAAGTTTACTAAGGGTTGGTAACAGGCTAATTGGTCGGCTATCTGAGCCAGTAAAGGGGGCTTTACTATTCTTGGGTAGCGGAATGACTTTATCCTCCCTCCAGGCCTGAGGGCACACGCTCTCTAGTAGGCTTAAATTCAAGATGTGGCAGTATAGTCTGCTATTATACTCAGTAATTTTCCATCATGATTGTCAGACTCTGGTGGCTTGTCATTGTTGATGGACAAAAAAAATAAAAAGTCGCCTCCTCCACACTGACTTTACATAATTCAAAAGTACAGTTCTTGTCTTTTCATAATTTGGTCCGATATACTTGGATGTGTGGTGTCAGCGTTTGTTGCTGGCATGTCATCCCTAAGTTTGCTCATAAGTAATTAAAGTAGTTTGCAATATCAGTAGGCTTTGTGATGAGCCATCTGATTCAATAAATGATGGAGCGGAGTTGGCTTCCCCCCCCCCAACATTTAATTTAAGGTAATTTCAGTTGTTGTAGCTTTTTACTATCATTCTTTATATAATTATTTGTTTCATAGTGTAGTTTTTTGTTTAGTCACATGATTCCTTAATTTGCAGTACGTTTGCCAATCAGTTGGGCTGCCAGAACTTAATTGCCATACCTTTTGCCTCATCCCTCTCAACCATACAATTTTTAAATTCCTTATCAATCCAAGGGGATTTAAGTTTTTACTGTCATTGTCTTAATGGGTGCGTGCTTTATTAGTAACTGGAATAAGTTCTTTCATAAATGCGTCATGTGCAGCGTCTGGTTGCTCCTCACTACACACCACATACCAGAAAATATTTTTTGCCTCCACATATGAATCACTTCAAAACTTATTGTATGACCTCTTATACTATATCAGGCCCAGCCTATGGAACTTTTTTCCTAGATATGGCGATTTTATATTGTGATCATTACGTGCTTTGGATTTGGATACTGCTTTAAAGCAAATATCTGCATCGTTTTTAAAAATGTGTTCAATACATGTTGTTGATTGAATTCCTGTGCTGTTTGTAACTACCTTGGTAGGTTGACTGACAACCTGATGCAGGTTGCAGGCACTGGTTACAGTTTGACATTTTTTTTCCTTAGTGGGCAGCTTTGGTAGCCAGTCAATATTTAAATCACCCAGAAAATATACTTCTGTTTATCACAAATTATCAAGCCTTTCACTATCCAGATACTGACTGTTAGCAGTTGGTGGTCTATAGCAGCTTCCCACAAGAATGGACTTTAGGTGAGGAAGATGAACCTGTAGCCATATTACTTCAGCAGTATTTTAACATTAGATCGTCTAAGCTTTACAGGAATGTGGTTCTGAATGTTGACCGCAACACCACCTTCGTTGGCATTTCTGTCTTTTCGGTAGATGTTATAACCATATATTGCTACCACTGTATCGTCAAAGGTATTATCTAAGTGAGTTTCAGAGATCAGAATGTGAGTCCTCTCACATTCATCATGGACCTTGTTTCTTAGGCTACATATGTTAATTATGGTCAATTGTTTTTAGCACTTTTCTGGGTTGCTTGATTGTTTTTAATGCTTTACTGGGAAGATTATCAGAGGTAGACTTTCTTATGTTATTTACATTGGAGCTGATAGTGCAGCTGCATAAAGTGGTCTTCCTACGATTGCACACCACCTCAGTGCTAACAGTGTAACTCTGGTTTATAGGCTCATGATTTCTGCTTACAATAGCTGTAGGACAAAATGATGTTTTGGCTGCAATTAGGTGTACATACTAAATCCTGTGCTTGCAAAAGTTTGGGGAAGGCCCTTTCCTGTTTCAACATGACAATGCCCCCGTGCACATAGCGAGGTCCATACAGAAATGGTTTGTTGAGATCGGTGTGGAATAACTTGACTGGCCTGCACAGAGCCCTGACCTCAACCCCGTTGAACACTTTTGGAATAAATTGAAACACTGACTGCAAGCCAGGCCAAATCGCCCTAAATCAGTGCCCAACCTCACTAATGCTCTTGTGGTGAATGGAAGCAAGTCCCCACATCTAGTGGAAAGCCTTCCCGGAAGAGTGGAGGCTATTATAGCAACAGAGGGGACCAAATCCATGATTTTGGAATGAGATGTTTGACGAGCAGGTGTCTACACACTTTTGTATTCTAAGTCATTCAAAGTTTTGTATCATTCACAACTAAAGTAGCCAAATAACTCAAATGATCACTTTTACGCTCAGTATTACCACTCTCGCTCCAGAAAGGGGGAAGTATGCTTTTTTTTCAGATAAAAACAAGATTCTCTGGTCTGATGAAACCAAGATTGAACTCTTTGGCCTTAATGCCAAGTGTCACGTCTGGAGGAAACCTGGCACCATCCCTACGGTGAAGCATGGTGGTGGCAGCAACATGCTGTGGGGATGTTCTTCAGTGGCAGACACTAGGAGACTAGTCAGGATTGAGGGAAAGATGAACGGAGAAAAGTACAGAGATCCTTGATGAAAACCTGCTCTGGACCTCAGTCTAGGGTGAAGGTTCACCTTCCAACAGGACAACGATGCTAAGCACCCAGCCATGACAACGCATGAGTGGCTTCGGGACAAGTCTCAATGTCCTTGAGTGGCCCAGCCAGAGCCCGGACTTGAACCCGATCGAAGATCTCTGGAGAGACCTGAAAATACTTGTGCAGCGATGCGCCTCATCCAGCCTGACAGAGCTTGAGAGGATCTGCAGAGAATAGGAGACTCTCCAAATACAGGTGTGCCAAGCTTGTAGCGTCACACCCAAGAAGACACGAGGCTGTAATCACTGCCAAAGGTGCTTCAATAAAGTAAATGGTCTGAATACTTATGTAAATGTGATAATTATTTTTATTTTGAAAACATTTTTAAAAACCTGTTTTTTTCTTTGTCATGTTGTATTGTGGGTAGATTGATGGGGGGGGGAACAATTGGATACATTTTATAAGGCTCTAACGCAACAAAGTCAAGAGGTCTGAATACTTTCAGAATGCACTGTATATCATTTATATTGGATCATTGTGTATTCATACCAACCCACCTTCTAAAATCAAACTATTATATGTGGGAACTGAGTTTTCCACATTGTAGTGGATGCAACAATCCAGTCTAGCACTCAATTTCATCATGATGACTTTATATTCCCATTGAGACTAATGCTGTTCTGCCACATTGGACTGGAGTGGAGCAGCACTGTCTGATTTGAGTAGATGGCTGCTCAGTCATTGAGGCATTTTAAACAGCACCACGTTGCATTATAGCCCTAGATCAACTGTAATAATAATATAATAATTAGGGGGTGCTTATATAGTCCTGTTTCACTTATTTACAAATGGGTAACCTGTACAGGTGTGAAATGTAAATGTTTTTCCATTTTACACCTCACACAGAATGGGTTCGTTCACAGCCAGGGGATCAGCCATTATTGAGCAATTACGTGGATAACACTAACACATTTGTTTAAAATTATATTCAGGGGAAGCATGGTGTTCTTTAACTAATAGAAAGGAAGCTCTGTTGTGTAACATGACATATTTTTTGGTAAATAGCTGTTTTGAATACATGCAGATCCGATATTGTTGTTTTTCACTCTGAAAGTTACAACCATGTAGGACTTAGTGGATTGCACCATATCCTAACATTTTGGGATTTGTAATGATTTTTTTCTGTATGTTGTAGATGTGTTTTTGTAGCATTCAGATTGTTAATGCTCAGTCTCAACCCTGGAACGACAGTGGCAGCGTCAAGCAACATTGAGCTGTATTGTAGGCTTGAGGATTGAGCATTCAGTCCTCTCATATCCCATTCACTCTACCTGTGGGGTAATAGGAATATACTATAGCACTGTTGATAAAGCCGAGCCTGTTCTTTTCTCTGATTGGACTGTTCTTAATGTGAGACAAATTCCACAGTGACACAATGCTCCACCCGCGCTCACTCTCTTGCTTTCCCCCCCATGGCCTGTATTCACTCTGGGTTTTGTCTGAGCACCAGTGACGGTATCAGTGTGACATAGGGAGGAGCGGGTTAACTCTGCCACACCTCATCTGCATAGATACGCACACAGTCAAGCTGGATTTTTTTTAGGAATAATCTCGTTTCAAGCATAACCCTGTGCTGGTCAGGGTAAGGGCAAAACTATGTGGCACTGTTATTTAAAGGAATATTCCAACTACTTTGAAACTAATTTTTTTCCTTTCAGATCTTTGCATTCTTAGTGGATTCTACCTGCTGCTGTTGTGATAATGAGTGTGTTGGCTTGTTTTGGTTTACCTGCTGCATTGATTTTAATGATGCCAGCAGCGGTGCTGAGTACAGGCTCGCTCTGAGCTGCTCCGAGTTGACTTCTCTGAGCTTGCGCTCCAGTTCTATCAGTCCTCCAAGTAGGCATCACTTCAGCTGTTCTCTGAGAAAACGGGGGGGATTTCTCTTTTAGTATCCACCCACCATGTTGTACATAGTCAGGGAGGGGAAGAAGTGTCTGGTACACAAGGCTAAGAAGGGGGCGCAGAATGACCTTCTGGCCCCAGCATGGGTTTGAGGATGGGGTCAGGGACCCAGAAGTCCCCTGCCACCTTCTGGAAACCTCTCAAACTGTTTGCCTATTCACAGCTCACCTTGCTGGTACGTCGAGCCACCCTGAAGGACAATGTCCACACGACCAAGTATGAGAAAGTCCACAATTTCAAGGTAAGACCTGAACCTACCTGTTCAGCGCTTCTTACTTTTCCTCTTCCGCTCTTCCTTTTTCACTGCCTTTACGGTGGTTGTATCACATTTGAGGTTTGTTTGATTGGCATATTCTATGTTTTTGGAATGACGGAGTAGAATTGCCAGGAACTTAATAAAAAAATATATCTGATCGGCTTTCCGACCAGCGAGCAGGATTTTGAATAGTCGTGAAGGAGGAGGGTTTGTATTAGTCCTCAGCAACTCTCCTCAGTCTGACTTGCTACCGGACCTGTCGTGGGTAGCTCATATATGTGTGGAGAGGGCGAGGTAGCAAAGCTACCTGACAGAACACAACACAGCCCTTATTTCCATTCTGCCTAGGCAGACGCTTGGGAACCCTCACAGAATTCAGCCTCATCTTGCTATTCATGTCTCTTACCAGTCAAACGCAACAACCATCTTCTCCTAAAATAATCTCAGCCATCAGCCAGATATAATTTCACTCGAGCAGTGGTTCCCAAACTTTTATAGTCCCGTACCCCTTCAAACATTCAACCTCAAGCACTCTCAAATGTTGTTTGTTGCCTCCCACACACACTATACGATACATTTATTAAACATAATGAGTGCCTTTTTGTCACAAACTGGCTCGTGGGAAGTGACAGAGCGTTTAGAGGACCAGGGCGCACATAATAATCAATAGTTTTGCTCTTTATTTAGCTATCTTACATAACAAATACAAGTTAATTGTGAATAACTCACCACCGGTGAGAAGAGTGTGCTTGGAATCATGCACATAACTCTGCAATGTTGGGTTGTATTGAAGATTCTGTCTTAAATCTTTTCCCCCACACAATCTTTGCCTGTATTTAGTTTTCATGCCAGTGAGGGCCGAGAACCCACTGTCACACAGGTACGTGGTTGCAAAGGGCATCAGTGTTTTAACTTCTTGAAACTCCCCAACCCGGATCCGGGTTTGTGACTAAAGCCTCAGGCTCATTAGCATAACGCAACGTTAACGATTTCTGAAAATCGCAAATAAAATTAAAATAATGCGTTTGCTCTCAAGCTTAGCCTTTTCTTAACAACACTGTCATCTCAGATTTTCAAAATATGCTTTTGAACCATAGAAATTGACTAATTTGTATAAGAGTATGCAAAGCTAGCATAGCATTTTGTGTAGCATGTAGCACGCAACATTTTCACAAAAACCAGATAACCAAATAAATAAAATCTTTACCTTTGAAGAGCTTCTGATGTTTTCAATGAGGAGAGTCTCAGTCACATACCAAATGCGCAGTGTTTCCTGAAAGCGTCTGTGTGTAGGAGAAATCGTTCCGTTTTCTACATTGCGTCTGGCTAACGAACCGAAAATGCAGTCACCTACAACGTGAAACTTTTTCCGGATTAACTACATAATATCGACCGAAACATGGCAAACGTTGTTTGGAATCAATCCTCAAGGTGTTTTTTCACATATCTCTTCATTGACATGCAGTTCGTGGAAGCTTGCTTTCCTCTCTGTGTCCCATGGAAAAATACTGGCAGGTGACTTTTGCGCACCAATTTCGGCGCAGGACACCGGGCGGACACGTGGTAAATGTGGTCTGTTATGGTCAATCTTCCAATGATCTGCCCACAAATACGTCACAATGCTGCAGACACCTTGGGGAAACGACAGAAAGGGCAGGCTCGTTCCTCTTGCGTTCACAGCCATATAAGGAGATAATGAAAAACAGAGCCTCAAAAATCCTTGTCATTTCCTGGATGCCATCTCATCTTGGTTTTGCCTGAAGCTCACGTTTTAGGGCACGCACAGAGAAGATCTTTGTATTTCTGGACACGTCAGAGTGTTTTCTTTCGAACGGTAGCAATTATATGCATAGTCGAGCATCTTTTTGTGACAAAATATCTTGTTTAAAACGGGAACGTTTTTCATCCAAAAATGAAATTGCGCCCCCAGAGCATCAACAGGTTAACAGCTTGATTTGCCAAGGCAGGATACTCTGAGCGCAGCCCAATCCAGAAATCTGGCAGTGGCTTCTGCTTTTAAATTCAATTTTCAGGGAACCACTTGTTGCAATTTCGATGAGTCTCTCTTGCTCAGATATCAGTAAGTGGACTGGAGGCAGGGCATGAAAAGGATAAAAAATCCAGTTCTTTGTGTCATCCATTTCGGGAAAGTAATTGCACAGTCAACTCACTCAAGTGCTTCGCTATGTCACATTTGACATTGTCCGTAAGCTTGAGTTCATTTGCACACAAAAAACTATTCAATTATGGAAAGAACTGTGTGTTGTCCTTGTTAATGCAGACAAAAAGAGCTCCAACTTCTTAATCATAGCCTCAATTTTGTCCCGCACATTGAATATAGTTGTGAAGAGTTCCTGTAATCCTAGATTCAGATCATTCAGGGTTAGAAAAAACATCACCCAGATAGGCCTGTAGTGAGAAACTCCTTATCATGCAAGTGGTCAGAGTTGCAAGTGGTCAGACAAGTGAGAATTCATGATCAGTAAAAACTTTAAGCTCGTCTCTCAATTTAAAAAAACGTGTCAATACTTTGCACCTTGATAACGAGCACACTTCTGTATGTTGTTAAAGCTCTACATGGTCGCTGCCCATATCATTGCATAGTGCAGAA
This sequence comes from Oncorhynchus masou masou, assembly GCF_036934945.1. NCBI lineage: Eukaryota > Metazoa > Chordata > Actinopteri > Salmoniformes > Salmonidae > Oncorhynchus > Oncorhynchus masou. Next base: position 38,716,134 of record NC_088239.1, on the reverse strand, counting down.
AATACACGAGAGTTCAGGGGCCTTGCTTTGACAAAGTTAACTATTTTCACTATTGTGTCCAAAACGTCTTTCAAACTATAAGGCATTCCCTTGGCAGCAAGAGCCTCTCGGTGGATGCTGCAATGTACCCAAGTGGCGTCGGGAGCAATTGCGGGAGCAATTGCTTACACATGCTTTCACTCCACTATGTCTCCCAGTCATGGCTTTTGTGCCATCAGTACAGATACCAACATGAGCAGCAGCTACATTTGGCTACATACGGACCGTTAGTGGAATTCCTGCAAGAGACTAACAGTTAATGTGATTGGATGTTAATTATTTGACAAGGCTACCTGTATTTGACATTGTTATTTCACTGAAGACTAGATGGTTTAATTTTGTTTGGCAGTGAAACAAGGCTACTCAGTCGAGCAAACATAAAAAATATGTATAATTTAAAAGGTATAGCATTTTCACAATAATTAATTTTGTTTTGTGAGATTTAAAAAAACAAGACTGCATTAACACCAATCCATTAGGTTTTCTCATTTGTTGTTTATCTTGTCATTTGCACAATAGGCCTATCCTCCACGTTCCCATTCCCAAAATAACAATCTAAAACCAGGCGTGATTTTATTATTTATATTTTTGGGTAATCTTATGAGTCCACCGTGCTTTTCACTGGAGATAAATGTTGAACATTTCTGATTGGTCTCGCCATTACCTGGCAGAACTAGGCATTTGTTTGTGATGTGGTCCCGTTTTAGATTTCAATTGATAATCCTTTCATTGTCAACCATGGTATTCACAAACACTCCTGCCACACTCCAACCATTAAGACTTGCCAGTCTGCTTTCTTGCGCTGCTTATCTCTCACAGGGATAATTACCAATTGGCTCCTTCAGTGTGTGTAGGCTGTGGAGAGCCAGGGGAAGGCCAAGTATGTCCATCTATCCTTCCATCCAGTAAGAAAGTGACCAAGTTTTCCATCCTTTCTTCCTCTCCCCTGCAGGTGCACACCTTCCGGGGACCCCACTGGTGTGAATATTGTGCCAACTTCATGTGGGGCCTCATCGCTCAGGGAGTGAAATGTGCAGGTAAAGGGAGGGTGGGAAGCGAACTGTGATCTTTGTGTTTTGTCTTTTTACACACAGCTAATTTGAACCTGGTTTTGAGGAGATGTCACATGCAGCACCATACAAGTGTCTACAGGGCATTTGTAACTTCACTCTGGTCATCTATTTCGAGAACAGAGCTCTCTGGTGTGAGAGTGGCAGAGCGCAGAATAATTGATGAATTGAAATGTTGCCAGTAATTGACTATCACTAACCCTCTTGATAACATGAAAATAGTCTAACCAGCTCTGGAAAGGTGAGTAAAATGGTCAGTGTGAACTGTTCTCTCATTTTTGTATTTAAAGTAGCTCGCAAGCTAATCAATGTTAGCCAGTTCGCTTGGGTGCTTGACTGCCGTTGTTTTATTTTTGTTTAACCTTTTATTTTAGGGAAAACAAATTCAAACCAACAGCGCATTCTGAAAGTATTCAGAACCCTTGACATTTTCCACATTTTGTTATGTTACAGCCTTATTGTAAAATGGATGCAATTGTTTACCCCTTAATGGCAAAGCAAAAACAGGTGATTAGAGATTTTGGCAAATGTATTAAATAAAAAGCTGATATCAAATTTACATGGGTAAGGGTAGGCATCAACACATCTGCCACACAGATCCTCAACACTGGGGCCCCTCAGGGGGTGTGCTTAATCCCTTACTGTACACCCTGTTCACCCATGACTGCGTGGCCAAACACGACTCCAACACCATCATTAAGTTTGCTGACGACACAGCAGTGGTCGGTAGGCCCTTAATGTGAAAGAGACAAAGGAGTTGATTGTGGAATACAGGAAAAGTGAGGCCGAACATGTTCCTTGGTGTCCACATCACCAGCGATCTATCATGATCCAAACACACAAAGCCAGTTGTGAAGAGGACACGACACATTTTCCCCTTCAGGAGACTGAAAATATTTGCCGAAGGTCCCCAGATCCTCAAAAAGTTACACATCTGCACCATCAAGAGTATCCTGACCGGTTGCTTCACCTCCTGGTATGGCAACTGCTCGGCATCTGACCGCAAGGCGCTACAGAGGGTAGTGCGCTACAGAGGGTAGTGCATATGGCCCAGTACATCACTGGGTCAAAGCTTCCTGCCAACCAGGACCTCTATACTAGGCGGTGGAAGAGAGCACAAAAAATTGTCCGACTCTAGTCACCCAAGTCATAGACTGTTCTCTCTGCTACCGCATGACAAGTGGTACCTGAGCGCCAAGTCTAGGACCAAAAGGCTCCTTAATAGCTTTTACCCCCAAGCCATAAGACTGCTGAACAATTAATCAAATGGACACCAGGACTATTTACATTGACCCCCTCCACCCCTAATTTGTTTTTACACTGCTGCTACTTGCTTTTTATTATCTATTATCTTTACCCCTACCTACATGTACGACTAACCTGTACCCCGCACATTGACTCAGTACAGTATATAGCCTTCATTATTGTTATTTTATTTAATCAAGTGGTAAATTGCATTGTTATGAAGGGCAAAGCTTTTGTATGATGCCTTTCTCAACCAAAATTACTACAACTGCTAGTATCTGCTTGGCTGGGTAATTAAACTACTTGTTTATAAAAACGTGAAAAAAATTTTTTTTATACAACTTTTCACATAACACAACTGTTGATGAAGCAGTCTGTCATCAGGGCAGTAATTCAAGTCAAGCTAATTCTAAATCGTCAATAGTTACCACAACCACAAAGTCGTAAAGCACACCTATTTCTATAATTTGTCTTCTTAAAATGTGATTTTAACCCCAACCTTAACCACACCGCTAACCATATTCCTAAACATAAATTAAGGTGGTGATCTTGTCTTAGAATAATGTTATACTATGCTATTACAGTGATTCTTGGGGACCTTCAATGCTGCTGACATTCTTTGGTACCCTTCCCCAGATGTGTGCCTCGACACAATCCTGTCTAGGAGCTCTACGGACAATTTCTTTGACCTCATGGCTTGGTTTTTGCTCTGACATGCACTATCAACTGTGCAAACTTATATAGACATGTGTGCGTGCGTGCCATCCCATAACATCATAAGATGATCAATGAAAACAGCATGCACCTGAACTCAATTTCGAGTCTCATAGCAAAGGGTCTGAATACTTACAATACCAGTCAAAGGTTTGGACACCGACTCATTCAAGGGTTTTCCTTTATTTTTCCTATTTTCTACGTTGTAGAATAATAGTGAAGACTTCAACTATGAAATAACACATGGAATCATGTATTAACCAAAAAATTGTTAAACAAATCAGATAATGTTAGTTTCTTCGAAGTAGCCACCCTTTTGCTTTTTTATTTGTAATATTTATTTAGGGTGTAGATTAGCTTTAATATTGCAGATTGTTGCTTCCATCAATGTAATTGTCTGCATAACTTCCAATCCCCCATATTCTTTTTACATACATAAATACATATCTATAAAAAATATTTCCTTTATTACCCTTCCACCCCTCCCCCAATTGGAGCAAACTAGTGAACAACTCTTAGGCCTGTATTTCAAGCTTTCATGGACAGTATTTTACAATAGTTTTATTTTGTTTGTTTTTAACTATTGTCCTTCCTCTAACCTCAACCTCCCATATATTTTTGATGTCCATCTGGTTTGCCATATCTTGAAAACTGTACTCTTTCAGAAAGGTTCTTAACCTATAAATGTTTAACGGGCACAGTATGTTTTACATTAGTTATCTTGTGATTAGTCCCAACCTTCAGCTCCATTCAACCCCTCCCAAATATCTCTTAACACCATCCATATTGGATTTCTATTTGCCATATGTTTTTCAACTGTGCTGTGATGTTTCACAAAAGTTATGAACCTTTCTATTCTCATTGTTTCTACAGATTGAAAATAAACGTTTTTACTAAAAGTATTATTATATTATTGATCGATTGACTATGACTTTTCAGATCGCCCAGTAGTGCTATCTGCAAGGTTAGCTCCAGGTAAATATTGCAATTCTTCAGTCATTCCTGGACCTGTGACCAAAAACAGGCTACATATGGACAGTACCAAAACAAATGATCGAATGATTCTGTCTCTTCGCAGCAGAATGTGCAGAGCTGGGAATGTTGTATCTTCCATATAAATAACATTCTGTTAGTTGCAAGAATTGTATATAATTTTAATTGTGTTTTGAATCTGGCGTCGTATTACCATAAACCATGTGTCATGAAATCGGTGAGTCAAAAATCTCTTCCCAACTATTTAGTTATCTATATGGCATGGCTGTCAATTTTTTTGGTCCTTACAGTAAATTAAACTGGTATACTTTTTTTTTATTTATCACAATTTTCTTGAATCAATTATGGTCTTTAATGCAGGGCCGCCAGACTTTTCCCCACTTCCACTTTCCCCTTACATGTTTGCGGTAATGCCGCAATTAGTTGGTTGTAATTATGGGTAGAGCAGACATTTTCATATGTTTTAGTTAGCTGCATGTATGACAACTCCACCACTTATACCTTATTTTTTTTGTTTTTTTTCTGGACGATTTAAATTTAAATTGCAACCAACTTTCTATGGCTTGTTTTAAAAATAGCAATATTCGGGAGATTTCCTTTTCAAATTACTGAAGGTGAGAGGTTAATAATCAGAATAAAGGGGAAAAATGTGTTTCTTGAACAAAGGGTGAGACATTCTTAATAATTTGCTAGAGAACCATTTAAGTGTAACTTTTGTATGACAGAAGCCTTTAGTGAGAGGTCTAATGCTTTAACGTTTAATAATTTCTTCCCTCCAAATTCATATTAATTTTATAAATAGGCGTGTTTTAATTTTGTCAGGCTTGCTATTCCAAATAAAATTTGAATGTTTTTCCTCATATACTTAAAACTGTTTGCTAGGTGTAGGCAAGACCATAAGCAAATAGGTAAACTGAGACATGACTATAGAGTTAATCAGGGTGAGGTTAGTAAAATTATCTAGATCCTCTGAGGCATACAATTTGTGGATTTAAAAGAAAACATGAATCAGCATATAATGACACAATTGTATTTAAGACTTGTATTTCTAATCCATTGATATTATTGTTGGATCTGATTTTAATAGCTAACATATCGATGGCCATAATAAATAGATATGCCAAACCTCCAAACGAGCTTCAATGCCATAACACTCCTTCCGTGGCTTCTAAATGCTCTTAAATGCTAGTAAAACTAAATGCATGCTCTTCAACCGATCTCTACCCGCCCGCCCTCCTAGCATCACTACTCTGGACGGTTCTGACTTAGAATATGTGGTCAACTATAAATACCTAGACTGTGAACTCTTCTTCCAAACTCATATTAAGCATCTCCAATCCAAAATGTAATCTAGAATCGGCTTCCTATTTCGCAACAAAGCCTCCTTCACTCAAGCTGCCAAACATACCTTCGTAAAACTGACTATCCTGCCGATCCTCGACTTCGATGTCATTTACAAAATAGCCTCCAGCACTCTACTCAACAAATTGGATGCAGTCTATCACAGTGCCATCCTTTTTGTCACCAAAGCCCCTTATACTACCCACCATTGCGACCTGTATGCTCTCGTTGGCTGGTCCTCGCTACATATTTGTCGCCAAACCCACTGCCTCCAGGTTATCTATAAGTCTTTGCTAGGTAAAGCCCCACCTTATTTCAGGTCACTGGTCACCATAGCAACGCCCACCCCAGCAGGTATATTTCACTGGTCATCCCCAAAGCCAACACCTTCTTTGGCTGCCTTTTCTTCCAGTTCTCTGCTGCCAATGACTGGAACGAATTGCAAAAATACTGAAGTTGGAGACTTATCTCCCCCACTAACTTTAAGCGTTTGCTGTCAGAGCAGCTTATCGATCGCTGCAGCTGTACACAGCCCATCTGTAAATAGCCTATCCAACCAGCTACCGACCTCATCCCCATGTTTTTTTTTCTGCTCTTTTGCACAGCAGTATTTCTACTTGCACATCTATCACTCTAGTGTTAATTGCTAAATTGTAATTACTTTGCCACTATATGGCCTATTTATTGCCTTACATCTTTCATTTGCACACACTGTATACATATTTTCTATTGTGTTATTGACTGTACGTTTGTTTATCCCATGTAACTCTTGTTGTTTTTGCTTTATCTTGGTCAGGTCGCAGTAAATGAGAACTTGTTCTCAACTGGCCTACCTGGTTAAATAAAGGTAAAATAAAAAAATGGTGGAAATCTTGTTTTACTCTTGACCGTTTAAAACTTTGAGATGTAGCCATTATTTACTATTTTACACCTAGGGTTACGATACATGATTTTAACCCATTTTATAAGAGATTATTTTAAATTGAAATGTTTCAGGCATTTATATAAAAAGCCTTTTCAAGGTCCGCTATGAATAGCAGGCCTGGTTTACCAGATTTTTCATAGTGTTCTATTGTTTCCAATACTTGCCTTATATTATCTCCAATGTATCATCCATGTAAAAAAAAAAAATGATTTAGAATTAATAATATCCAACGTGCTATAAATTTTGAGAAGTAGTGCTGGGGCTCCCGAGTGGCACAGTGGTCTAAGGCACTGCATCTCAGTGCTCGAGGTGTCACTACAGACCCTGGTTCGATTCCAGGCTGTATCACAACCGACTGTTATTGGGAGTCTCATAAGGCGGCGCACAATTGGTCCAACATCGTCTGGGTTTGGCTGGGGTAGGCCGTCATTGTAAATAAGAATTTGTCCTTGACTGACTTGCCTTGTTAATAGGGATAGGCGTCCCGCTACCTGTCGACAACATCTGGTGAAATTTGAGGGCGCGCAATTCAAATAAATAATGGTAATATTCAACATTCATGAACATACAAGTATCTTATATAATTTAAAAGCTTACATTCTTGTTAATCTTACTGTTGTCCGATTTACAATAGGCTTTACAGCGAAAGCATACCATGTGATGGTTTGAGGAGAGCGCCCCACATGAACATATTTTTCAACCAGCACAGGCTTCATAAAATCACAAAGCGATTTAAATAAATCACTTACTTTTGAAAATCTTCCTCTGTTTGCAATCCCAACGGTCCCAGCTACAACATGAATGGTCGTTTTGTTAGATAAAATCCTTCTTTATATCCCAAAAAGTCTGTTTAGATTGCACCATCGATTTCAGTAATCCACTCGTTCAACATGCAGACAAAGGAGTCCAAAAAGCTAAACGTTGTTCAACAAATCAAACTATGTTTCTATTTAATCCTTGGGTATCCTAAAATGTAAATAAACTGTAATATTACATACGGAAAGAAGTATGTTCAATAGAAATTAAAATGAGTAAGCATGCATCCTCTTCACCACGTGCCAACCGACTGATTTTGAACCTGGAGTCTTTGTACAAAAACTCAAACTTCTTGTTCATTTTTTAAGAAACAAGCCTGAAACAATGAACAAAGACTGTTGACATTTAGTGGAAGCCATAGGAATTGCAACGGGAGCTCAAAAAAAAAAAATCTGTTTTTTTGGGGGGGGGGATTTCACCTGCCATATCAATTGTGTTATAGTCTCAGACATTATTGTAACATTTCTAGAAACTTCAAAGTGTTTTCTATCCAATGCTACCAATATATGCATATCCTGGCTTCTGAGTAACAGGCAGTTTTCTTTGGGCACATCAGTCAGGCAGAAATTCAGGAAAATAGACCCTAGCTCTAAGAAGTTTTAAATACAGGTCAAATATTTTTTGTTGTTGTAAAAGACAAAGTACATATTGTGGCAAGAAAAGCTGAAATAAGCAGAGAAACGACAGTCCATCTTTACTTTAAGACATGAACCTTCAGTCAATTTGGAAATGTTCAAGAACATTGAAAGTTTCTTCAAGTGCAGTCGCAAAAACCATCTAGCGCTATGATGAATCGGGCTCTCATGAGGACCGCCACAGGAACGGAAGACCCAGAGTTACCTCTGCTGCAGAGGATAAGTTCATTGGAGTTACCAGCCTCAATTGCAGCCCAAATAAATGCTTCAGTGTTCAAGTAACAGAGAGCTCAACAACAACTGTTCAGAGGAGACTGTGTGAATCAGGCCTTAATTTTGCAACCGCCGTGTCTTTGTGAGACACAGAGTTCGTGAAAAGATTATCTCCTCATATGTGTGGTTCCCACCATGAAACATGGAGGAGGATGTGTGAAGGTTTGGGGTGTGCTTTCCTGGTGACACTGTCTATGATTTATTTAGAATTCAAGGTACACTTAACCAGCATGGCTACCACAGAATTCTGCAGCGATACGCCATCTTATCTGGTTTGCGCTTAGTGGGACTCTCCATTTGTTTTTCAACAGGACATTGACCCAACACACCTCCAGCATGCGCAAGGGCTATTTGACCAAGAAGGAGAGTGATGGATTGCTGCATCAGATGACCTGGCCCCCACAATCCCCCAACTTCAACCCAATAGAGATACTTTGGCATGAGTTGGACCGCAGAGTTAAGGAAAAGGAGCCAAGAAGTGCTCGGCACATGTGGGAACTCCAAGACCATTGGAAAAGCATTCCAGGTGAAGCAGATGGAGAGAATGCCAAGAGTGAGCAAAGCTGTCACCAAGGCAAAGGGTAGCTATTTGAAGTATATTAAATACATTTAGATTTGTTCAATACTTTTTGGGGGGTTACTACATGATTCCAGGTGTCATTTCATAGTTTTGATGTCTTCACTATTATTCTACAATGTAAAAATAAAGAAAAACCCTTGAATGAGTGTGTCCAAACTTTTGACTGGTGCTTTATCTAAATAAGGTATCTGTTTTCAATTTAAAAAGTCAACTTTATTTCAGTCAACTGAAATAAATTCATTAAGTCCTAATCTATGGATTTCACATGACTGGGAAAAAAGATTGTTGGATATTGGCGGGAACTGGAACACGCTGTTGTACTCATCAATCCAGAGCATCCTAAACATGCTCAATGGGTGACATGTCTGAGTATGCAGGCCATGGAATTGTGTACAGATCCTTGCGACGTGGCTGTGCATTATCGTGATGTTGGCGGATGAATTGCATGACAATGGGCCTCAGGATCTCGTCACCATATCTCTGTGAATTCAAATTGCCATCGATAAAATGCAATTGTCGGTTGTCTGTAGCTTATGCCTGCCCATACCATAACTTCCCCACCACCATGGGGCACTGTTCACAACATTGACATCAGCAAACCGCTTGCCCACACGACGCCATACACGCTGTCAACAATCTGCCTAGTACAGTTGAAACCGGAATTAATCTATAAAGAGCACACTTCTCCAGCGTGCCAGTGACCATCGAAGGTGAGCATTTGCACACTGAAGTTGGTTACAATGCCGAACTGCAGTCTGACCCTAGTGAGGAAGACGAGCACACAGATGAGCTTCCCTGAGATGGTTTCTGACAGTTTGTGCAGAAATCCTTTGGTTGCGCAAACCCACTAGTTTCATCACCTATCCGGGTGGTTGGTCTCTGACAAGTGAATGTTAGTGATGGAGTGATGAATCACTCTTCACCATCTGGCAGTCTGACGGATGAATCTGGGTTTGGCGGATGCCAGGAGAATGCTATCTGCCACACGGCATAGTGCAAACTGTAAAGCTTGGTGTGGTCTGGGACTGTTTATCAAGGTTTGGGCTAGGCCCTTTAGTTCCAGTGAATGGAAATATTAACGCTACAGCATACAATGACATTCTAGACTGTTCTGTGCTTCCAACTTTGTGGTAACAGTTTGGGGAAGGTCCCATGACTGCACAAAGCAAGGTCCATACAGAAATGGTTTGTCAATCGGTGTGGAAGAATTTGACTGGCCTGCACAGAGCCCATTGAACATCTTCGTGATGAATTGAAATGCCGACTGCGAGCCAGGCCTAATCGCCTAACATCAACAGTAATTGTGTGATGGCGGGGGTGCAGGGCTTTGTTCCAAACACAAAACGACAAGTGTTCTTGCTTTATTTCTTCAAAGTTAATGCTAGGAGAGGGAAAAAAAGTTGAAGGCTCTTTCCTTTTAGTAATAAAAGTGCTTTGGAATTAGATTGGAGAGGTGTCTATGGCCACTTTGAGACAGTTAGACCTCTCACTCAAACCGTTGTAATCATTTTTTATCTTGCACCTCTGTCCTAACTGATGCCGGAACTTCTACAGATGTGTAAGCTGGAGCATTGGTACATTGTGGGAGGCAAAAAGTCTGTCTGGAGAGACTAATTTCAAGGAGTAATATAACTGTTTATTACGGCTTTTCCTGGCACGGAGGCTTGCTACACTCACACATGCAACTTTCACTCCGTTGACGGAAGTCTCCCTCTGTGATTTCGGCTTAAGGATATGAGTGATTTGATCTGGAAACTCTTTTTGGGCTGGTGCTCAGTGGGCTAGCCTCTACCAGTATGTACCAGTTTGCTGTGCCCTACTCCTTCTTCAAGACCACACACCTTTAGCCCCTACTGCATAGCAGCCTGTGAGGAACAACACCAAAACTTGTCAAATGAAATGAAAAAAGCTTGTCATATAAACGTGTGTGTCTCAAGATCACATGGTGGTCATTAGTTCATTGCCTACTAGCCGTTTCATCATTGACCTTAAGATGCCAAATCATATTAGAGCATCATCTCACTACTGACCTTGCACCGAGAAAGAAGTTGACGTCACAGGATTTAGACTGCTGTCTGTGGGTGCATGTGTGTGCTGTATTCTAGGTTCTTTATCGGCCAACACAAAATACCACTCCTATAGTAATTTTTCTCAAAGTTGGCAGAATGTCAAGTGCATTCACTGACGCCAGTACATTGGTGCTGGCATAAGTGACTGTAACAACCTAAGCATTATGAAACTTTAATTCGTTCAAATAGGCCTAACGTAGCAAGTTAGCAATAAATGTATGTTTGACACTTTCCCATTTGCCCTCCATACTACAACAACAACAACTACCACTGCTTAATGCTTTATTTTCGCTAGGAAATAATTAAGGGTGGAGTTAGATCTTGCTTTTTCTATTCTTCTCTTGAGTTGCTCAAGGTGACATCAGCATCCTTGGCAACCCACCCGGAACTGACGACATGCTCTAGTTTTCAATGCCACTTTTAAGGGCAAATTGATCAGAGACCTTAAGAAATCATGTCCATGATAGTGTGGGTTCTTACTCTTGTACTTTTCTTGATTAGAAGTATTTGTCTCTCTTTCTAATGTGTAATTGCTTGATGCTCTTGTAATACAGGGCTCCCTTGCAAAGGAGACTGGTCTCAATGGGACCGCTTGCATGAATAAAGGTTCAAATAAAAAAATACACAATCTCCAATTGGAAATAACATTGAGGACAGTCTTTATGCATTGTTAAATTAAATGATACAGCATTTTTGCTAATCCCATCTTTTTTTCTCCCCAGATTGCGGTTTGAATGTCCACAAGCAGTGTTCCAAAATGGTGCCAAATGACTGCAAGCCTGACCTCAAGCATGTCAAAAAAGTATACAGTTGTGACCTTACGACACTGGTAAAAGCCCACAATTCCAAGCGACCCATGGTGGTGGACATGTGCATACAAGAGATTGAGTCTCGAGGTGAGCAGTGGAAAATGACCCACTTGGGATGTTTTTTTGCTATAGGGTAATGGTTTGACAACCTCCAGTAACAATGTTCATGTTACTTTGTTCAAATTTCCTGATGAGTAATGGAGAAAGGTTAATTTGATGCAAATATAAAGCCGTTTCATTCGTCATTGTCTTTCTCTCCCCTCCTCTAACTGAAGGTGTTCAGTCTGAGGGCCTGTACAGAATCTCAGGCTTCAGTGATCTGATTGAAGATGTGAAGCTGGCTTTCGACAGAGGCAAGGTCCTTTTTTCTTTGCCACCGTATCTCATTCAGTTGCCTGCTTTCTGGGTGGGGCAGTAAGTGGGTATCAATTGGACTTAGGCCTGGACAGCATTTTTCAAGCACTATTGTTGCAAGATTCGGGAGAACTAGGTTGGACAAAAACTGATTTCATTGTTCATTAATTACAGTTATTTCATTGTTGATTGGCCTTACCTGATAACTGCCATTGAGTGCCTACTGAGTTTATAATCTCTAGACCGACTGCACAACCACAGAACTATGTCATTCTACATTATCCTTTTGGATGCCCCATCTATAGCCAAGTTAAAATCCTCCCTCTTGTCTCCCAATAGATGGTGAAAAGGCGGACATTTCTGTGAATGTGTATGAAGACATCAACATAATCACTGGCGCACTGAAACTGTATTTCAGGGATTTACCCATTCCTCTTATCACGTACGACGCCTACCCAAGGTTTATGGAGGCAGCAAGTTAGTCCTAAACTTAGCACGTTTTATGCATTTTTGTTATTGGGTGTGTGTATTATGGTTCCTGTACTGCAGACGCTGACTGTGTGCGTTTGTCGGGTTCTAGAGATAACGGATCCAGACAAGCGGTTGGAGGCCCATCATGAAGGTCTGAAGCTGCTGCCACCTGCACACTGTGAAACACTGTGTTATCTCATGGCCCACTTAAAGAGGTGAGACCAGATATCATTGTATATTATGGTAAAACAGGCATACAGTTCCTAGTCATTGAGAAGAGACAATGATTAGATGTACAAGTCTATTAACAACAATAAAAACAAAAACATCTGGAGATGTCTGGATTGCATAAATATTTGCGCCCTTGAAGCAATACTTGGTGGATGCACATTTGACAGCCATTAGGATGTTAGTTTTTTGGCCACAATTTAAAAAGAGCTAATATTTGTAATTTTCACACCACTTTGCACTGAGTGGCTACTTCGTAGTTTGAAACCTGAGCATTTTATTACATAATATGATGGATGTTTTACCTTGCTTCAATGTAGCCAAGACAATCTCACCATCAGTGGACGCAATAATTTTATTACTGACATTAAAACTAGTAGCTTATTTCTCGCGTTCTATTGGTTTTCAACTTTGTTTCATTGTCCGGTAGCCAAATACAAACTTGTGCGTAGCCTACTGCCTTGTGCGTATTGCTGCCGTAATAATGTAAAGAAATAGTTTATCAATGTTTTAAGCTAAACGTTCTGATCTGTTGCATCAGATTCATTGCTTAAAAAAATGTATGGCACCTGGGCCTACTGGTTTTATGAATTTGAAATATATCGTCCCACAACTCTCCCAGAGTCTGTTTGGGCTATTTCTTTCTCGACAAGCTGACCAATAGAGTAACTTTTCTACTATGGGGGATAGTAGATTTCCTTAAGTAATTTGAATTAAATTGATAAAATAATATTGCCTAAATAGCCTACTCCTTGTCGACAATAATTCAAAATGGACTACTAAAGCATGATTTGGCCACAGAGGATCATTAACTTCAGTCGGAAGGAAAGGCAGGAAGCACTGCAAATACAAAATAGATGATTGTTGAGTTGCAACTGTCACTGAAAAGCAGAGGCCCAGCCAGGCATATTACAGTATTTCTAAATTCAATCACAGGAAAACATAGTTTGGAAAGCAAATGGCTATTCCTGTAAAGAGAAGCAATGAAAGACAGTAGTATTTTAGCTATCAAAATGTTCAATTTAATTCAGAAACAACAGTAGGCCTATAGTCGATCTTATTGGCACCAGCGGAGAGCATCGACCACCAGCTGAGAGCATCGGCCATATGAATATACACACTGCGCATATTCACACTCATTGTTGTGTCAGTACCACTTAAGTTTGTTTGGACAATAATTTCCTCCTCCAGTTTAGATGGACGTCGTATTCTATTTGTCTCACCTTATCGTTGGCCTATTTTAATGGACAAAGTCGTTTTTATTGTTTGTGAGTCTCAGCAGAGTAGGCTAAATAGATTCTGCTAACGTCTCCAGATATAAAGTGTAGTCAAATTGCATTAAATGTGTTTTTCATATGCAAAGAAAGAAATGTATCTGATATAGCCCAGTCCCTTACACTATATGCTCAGCCATGCATTGATTGGTCTTTTTTTGCAAACAGTGATTGCGTTATGATTGAGTCATCACATTTCAAATAGTAGGCTATCTTACATACGTCTGCAAATGTGATGATGCATGCTATTTTATATTATAAAGGTGCATTTTTACGCCTATGCATGAATTTTGCTGTTCATTACTGGTATTGTTGGCTGAGAAAGTAAATGTGGACAGTTATTCTAAGTGTGCTGTTCGGACACATGTCATCCTCGACTTGCATGTTCTGTTAAGATGAATTACCATAATCTAAATGTGATTTAAGTTGTTCTGTGTGTTGACACCGCAATCAAGTTACGCACCCAATGCATATGGGTCTGGTACATTCTCAAATGTACGGTAAATTAAAATGCTTCCAGTCAAATGGCTGGTACCACATTTTCATAACGGAGTCCCTGGCATGCACATATTTTGCCACTTTTCCAGTGGAATCTTACATCATCTTTCTCTCATATTGAATGGTTGATTCCTGCCATGTCAATTGATTTCTGCTGTTATAGTATTTTATAATAATACAATGCAATATAATACAATAAAATAGACATATTTAAAATATAATGTTTTTCCATATGAATAACTTGTGAGATGTTCCAAATTCTAATGCATCTCCAATACAGTCTGCGCATCCATTCACTTTGTTTTTCTTGTCATTGTGAACTACTCGTACATTGTAATTTCAGTCACCCCCTTCATCGTCATGATCCTTATTCAGATAATTCAATCATGAAGTGAGGAAAGACACATCAGCGTGTTGGTACCAATGCTGTTTGTCTTGGCAATTAGGTGTTACAACAAACAAACATCCTAAAAACAATTTTGTTTGTCTTCTAAGAGCATTGTAAAATACAAATACTTAGGAAAGGTCAGGGAAGGAGGACGATGTTGCAGATTTATTTTAATGGAGTGGCTGCAGTCCCATCTTCTCTGCACCCCTCTTCACGAAAGCTGAAGGTCTGAAGCGTCTGCGCATGTGCTGGATTCTCTACTTTGCACAGTCTCTGGTCTATTCGTTCAGCTGCCCAGAGAACAGGCTACTCTGGCGAATGATGCTTGTTTAATAAAGTTAGATCAAAGCTGAATCAATGTCTACAAGGTCACATAATGATAGCATTTTATATTACAGAACCTAATATTATTTTTTATTTTACCTTTATTTAACTAGGCAAGTCAGTTAAGAACACATTCTTATGTTCAATGACGGCCTAGGAACAGTGGGTTAACTGCGTTGTTCATGGGGCAGAGCGACATATTTTTACCTTGTCAGCTTGGGGATTCAATCTTGCAACCTTCCGGTTACTAGTCCAACGCACTAACCACTAGTCTACCTGCCGCCCCAATAATAGTATAACGTACTGAACTAATTTCTTATGAGATTTTAGGATGATTGTGTGACTGGTCACATTTTTCTCATGTGGCCAAAACTCCGCAGCATGTGCCAATAGACAAAATATGTGCATTTATTGAAACAAAACACAGGTATGCTACAGTTAACACCATCTGCTCTAACATTTGCTCACTGTACATGATTCAAAGCAACACTGTAGGCCTACATAATTGAAGATCTAAATATATTTTCCCATGAAACTGATGGAGATCAAATGGTTGGCATGCAGATGCTGCATGGATGTTTCAATGGTAAAACTTGAAGAATTATCATTCACGATTGACAATGAGAAATGTGGGTGACCACAAAAATGTGTGCGTAAAGTAGATGTAAAGAATCACATGCACAACGTGATTCGGATCTTCGGAGACCATCTGCCAATGGCGGTTCTAGTGTTAAAATGAGTAAATGTTTGTTTAGCAACTTATTGTGTGACCTAGGGAAATTCTTAGCACAAATACTTATGCAATAAAGACCAAGGCCTTTTTTATTATTATTAAATGTTCATATTTTTTACTAGGCGTGTTATGTTTAACAGTAGGCAATAATTGTTTTATGGTGAAAACTCTATGGTTTTGAATGAGCATGTCAATGACACTTTTTTTTGTTGCTGTTACCCTTTCCTGCTCCTCTTCAAAGGGTAACCCAAAATGATAAAGACAACCTGATGAATGCAGAAAACCTTGGCATTGTTTTTGGGCCCACCCTCATGCGTGCCCCAGACTTGGATGCGATGACGGCACTCAATGACATCCGCTACCAGAGACAGGTGGTGGAGACGCTCATAAAGAACGAAGACATTCTGTTCTGAAAGGGGATGACAAACAATGAAGGAAACTTAAATCATGAATAAGTGATCTACTCATCATTTAGAATGGGGGAAGTGACAATTGTGTATTTGAATATTTTCCCTTTGTTAAACCAAGACTTTAATAATAATGGAGTATTTGAGCCATTGTACATTCTCCCAGTGAACCCTGTCTGAAGAGATGTCTGTTGGGTTTGGATCACGTACCTTAGACTTGTCTTTTGCATGTTCACCCCCCCCCCCCATTTCTGTCGGGGGTAACTGATGGAACACACATTCCTTCTGGATAGCTTGTATGTGGGGTTTTTTCAGAGATTGGGACACACCAAAGAGATAGAGGACTCATCTTTATCTCTGACATTATAGTGTCTGTGACAGCGTGGGAAGTGCCATTGAAGCTACAAGCCATAGGAATCCCCACCCTGTTGGCTACTTTTACTACTTTAAAATGGTGTAAGCCCTCAATGTCCATGCCAAAACGGGTTATGTCCATGAGTCCTATCTATTTTCACAGATCACACTCACTCATTAACTGCTCTCTTTGATGTTGTACTGTAGATGTGGCTCATTGTTTCATGATGGGTTTATTCTTCTTGTGAATCACTAATGTACCTGGGTATAACATCGGTTGAAAACCTTTTTAATTTTGTTTAATGTTGTTTGTATGTTCTTTTACATTCAAACACCTTTTTGAGGTGACTTATTTTTTAAGAGATGCAGTGGGATATTTATATAATTTCAGCCAGTAGTCCTAGCACTCAAGCCATAATGGGCGCCTTAAGTGTACTATGTCATATTAGCAGTGTGTCCCGTGTACATCTCTACTGCATTTACATTATAATGACATGCCACACAATTGGCACTCACTGCCCCTACTGTCAAAGAGCAGCCAATGTGCTCAAGCCTCCCACTTTTACCTTGCAGCATCATTGTATGTGATGGTGCCTTTCAACCTTCCTATCAACATTGTCTATCTGTTTTGGTTGTTTTAAGTTTATTTAACTAAGCAAGACAGTTAAGAACAAACTCTTATTTTCAATGAAGGCCTAGGAACAGTGGGTTAACTGCCTTGTTCTGGTGCAGGATGACAGATTTGTACCTTGTCAGCTCGTCAGACTTGAAACCTTTTGGTTACTAGTCCAACGCTCTAACCACTAGGCTACCTGCCGCCCCAGTGTCTGTGTCCCTTTATTCCCCGGGTCAGACTATAGCAAAATAAATTAAACTGTATATTTCCTAAAGAACGTGTGCTTTCTTTAGCTGTCTAAAAGTAGTAGTAGAGACCGTAGTAGTGGTAGTTTGGATTGATTGTATTAATATCAATAGCATTAGTGACTGGTAAAAGTAGTGTTTTCATTTTAACTTTCTGAAAGTTTCAACAGTGGGAAGTTTATGTTGAGTTAAATCTGCCTATCAAAGTTTGGTCATATGCGCATCCTTAAAAACATAGGCATTGGGCTAATAAAGAATACTAGTATAGAACAAGAAGGCCTGCACACTGTTAAAGCTCCCAATTCACCACTTTATTGACAATGTTTCGATCTGAAACGGATCTTCGTCAGGTCAAACAAACTGAGTGTTCACATCCCAAAATCTACAGTCGTGGCCAAAAGTTTTGAGAATGAGACATTCATTTCCACAAAGTTTGCTGCTTCAGTGTCTTTAAATATTTTTGTCAGATGTTACTATGGAATACTGAAGTATAATTACAAGCATTTCATAAGTTTCAAAGGTTTTTATTGACAATTACATGAAGTTGATGCAAAGAGTAAATATTTGCAGTGTTGACCCTTCTTTTTCAAGACCTCTGCAATCCACCCTGGCATGCTGTCAATTAACTTCTGGGCCACATCCTGACTGATGGCAGACCATTCTTGCATAATCAATTCTTGGAGTTTGTCAGAATAAGTGGGTTTTTGTTTGTCCACCTGCCTCTTGAGGATTGACCACAAGTTCTCAATGGGATTAAGTTCTCAGGAGTTTCCTGGCCAAGGACCCAAAATATCAGTGTTTTGTTCCCCGAGCCACTTATCACTTTTGCCTTATGGCAAGGTGTTCCATCATGCTGGAAAAGGAATTGTTTGTCACCAAACTGTTCCTGGATGGTTGGGAGAAATTGCTCTCTGAGGATGTGTTGGTACCATTCTTTATTCATGGCTGTGTTCCTAGGCAGAATTGTGAGTGAGCCCACTCCCTTGGCTGAGAAGCAACCCCACACATGAATGGTCTCAGGATGCTTTATTGTTGGCATGACACTGGACTGATGGTAGTGCGCACTCACCTTGTCTTCTCCGGACAAGCTTTTTTTCCGGATGCCCCAAACAATCAGAAAAGGGATTCATCGAAGAAAATGACTTTACCCCAGTCCTCAGAAGTCTAATCCCTGTACCTTTTGCAGAATATCAGTCTGTCCCTGATGTTTTTCCTGGAGAGAAGTGGCTTCTTTGCTGTCCTTCTTGACACCCGGCCATCCTCAAAGTCTTCGCCTCATTGTGCGTGCAGATACACTCACACCTGCCTGCTGCCATTCCTGAGCAAGCTCTGTACTGGTGGTGCCCTGATCCTGCAGCTGAAACAACTTTAGGAGACGGTCCTGGCGCTTGCTGGACTTTCTTGGGCGCCCTGAAGCCTTCACCACAATTAAACCGCTCTCCTTGAAGTTCTTGATGATCCGATAAATAGTTGATTTAGGTGCAATCTTACTGGCAGCAATATCCTTGTCTGTGAAGCCCTTTTTGTGCAAAGCAATGATGACGGCACGTGTTTCCTTGCAGTTAGCCATGATTGACAGAGGAAGAACAATGATTCCAAGCACCACCCTCCTTTTGAAGTTTCCAGTCTGTTATTCGAACTCCGAGTGATCTTCAGCCTTGTCCTCGTCAACCTGTGTTAACGAGAGAATCACTGACATGATGTCAGCTGGTCCTTTTGTGGCAGGGCAGAAATGCAGTGGAAATGTTTTTGGGGGATTCCGTTAATTTGCATGGAAAAGAGGGACTTTGCAATTAATTTTAATTAATCTGATCACTCTTCATAACATTCTGGAGTATATGCAAATTGCCATCATACAAACTGATGCAGCAGACTTTGTGAAAATTAATATTTGTGCCATGACTGTACACATTTCACCTCACATGACCATTGCCGACATGACGCATGGTGGGTACAATAATTAAATAGCAATGAGATGGGTGCATGTAATTGTTCCATAAAATATATATTTACAAAATAACCAAGTGGGTAACCTGGAAGGCAAAGTAAAGTAACATTCACGTAAGAAGTGGTCTGATATCGAACCTCTAGGAGAGACAGTACACAAACGGTGAAGAAATACAATTCCCTTCTCAATAATAGTTATCGGTATCTCCGCCCATCCTAAGAGTCTTAACACGTTCAATGCCAATATATCTCAGAGTTAATGTTGTGACGAGCCTCCATGAAATGCGCAGCAACAGGGTTTCTCTGGTCAAGGGTTCTGATATTACTCCTGTGTTCTGCCATCCTTGTTTTCAGAGGTCATTTTGTTTTTTTCTACATAGCATAGACCACAAATACATTTGATCGGGTATATCACATTTTTTGAGGAACATGTAATGATGATAATCTTAATGGCCTTGCCCGTGATAGGGTGATTGAACATTATGCATTTGTGGTTTAGTAAGGTACTCTGTCACCACTTCTTTGCTCTAGACCAGTGCAAGGGGGAGTTAGGGCACTGATTGTGCTTTTGGGTCCTACTGTGTCTCTAACTGAAAATGAATGGGTGACATAAACCTAAATAGAAACTGATAATTGTGCACGACTTCAGTATGACTTATGAAAACTGTTGTTACACTAAGGTTTTTATAATTTTATTTTGTTAGAATTATTTTGTTCTTACTGTAGGCCACTCCCGACCAATCACATTGTACAGCGCCTAAGTAGTGCAACGGTCTAAGATGCTGCATAGCTGTGTCGCTACAGATGCTGGTTCAATACATGTGCTGGCCTCGACTGGGAGACCCATGAGATGACTGAAGGTTTTTGGTTTCTCTCCCTCTAAAAACTTAAATAAATCATTCTAAATAACAAACTGGCTGTATTTACAAATTATTAACTGTCTCACCCCATGTTGAAGAATTGCATTTTTCTCACTCATTTTATGTTATTTGAAGACGAAATCAAATAAAAATTGTTTTCTGAACAAAGTGATTTTTATTAATTTAGAATGAAATAAAAGCCCATTGGATATTCTCACAGATGTATTATTAACCCTGTTATTAGCAGGACAATATATTGGTCATATTGGTCATGGCTCCCGAGTGGCGCACAATGGGCTGCCTTGCAGTTCTCCAGCTGTATCCACTGAAAGCGCGCAGGGTTCAAGGCACGAGGGAACGGGATGAGCCGCAGAGCCCCACACAGAAGACTGACCTAGCCCATAGGGGAGGGGGTGGACCCACTGGCACCACTTCAGGGGGCATTGCACTAATTATAGCGCTGACTAAGGACATGTTCCCGCTGTTCTGTTCTTAGTGCCAGTCTGCACATTCAAACTAAAACAATGTAACTAATAATGACATCTTTATCATTATTTTATTAATGAAAGCATAAAAATACTCTTTCAAACAGCCAATGTTTATTTTGTTATGGATCCATAACGAATTACTATGGGAATAAATATGACAATTACAGAAATCTTCTGTCATTTTTGGCGGAGAGTCATGTCATATTTTTTAATATACTGTAAGCCTACAGTAGTGTTGAGTAATGTGCTGTTAAAAGTGGTGTAGGTCTTATTTATTTAAAGAGCATATTGAAGTTAGAAGCAATAGGATTTGAAGCAATAGCCTACAACTATTTTAGCACCGTTTCGGAATGCTCTGAGACAAGCATGGGGACTAGTCTTGATAAATCAATGAGATTTTTATTTTCACTGAATTTCCGTTTGGGTGTTGGTTAGACTAGAATTAGATAATGAGGGTGTAGAAATGTTACGCTCTTAGTGTAACCTTTATTTAACTTGGCAAGTCAGTTAAGAACAAATTCTTATTTACAAGGACAGCCTACTCTTTACTTCCCGTCGGGGAATTGAACCCCGGGTCTCCCACGTGCCCGCAGGAGATTTTTTTTATTTTTTTAGCTCAATAGCCAGGCACTGTACTCCCGACCGTCACGTTGTACATATTTTCTGTTCCATCCTAACGGAAACACAGGGTTTTTCATTTTCCTTGGAATAGAAACACCATAATATTAATCTAAGTAATTAAGAAAGTACCAGTCAAACGTTTGGACACATCTACTCATTCCAAGGTTTATCTTTATTTTTACTATTTTCTACATTGTAGAATAATAGTGAAGACATCACAACTATGAAATAACACATATGGAATCAGTTAAGGACAAATTCTTATTTACAAGGACAGCCTACTTCTTCATCCGTGTTGGGGAATTGAACCCCGATCTCCCGCGTGCCTGCATTCTCAAGTACAGCCATTATTGAAGGCTATCAAATGCTTCTCAAAGATGCCCTCTGGTGGTCAAGCTAGCACTTGCCCTCTGGTGGTCAAACAAGCATGAACTACCATTAATAGTACCATTGGTTCATACTTAAATAACATGCCATAGAATTCTGCGGCACGGAGGAACGACTGTATGCTAAGCCTGTAACAAGGTCTGTGAGAGGGTTTTAGTCATGTATGCTTAGTCATGTATGCCATGTATGTTTTTTTTGGCAAGAATTAACCAATATGCCTTGCTCATATTTCTATCAAAATATTTGATTCTTATCGAATTGTCAATATTGGTGCCCACTATCCAAAATGTAGGGCCCTATAAAATCAACTTTTTTTTTTCTCTTCTCATTTTTTTCCCAAATTTGTTTTGGTTTCAGTTTTTCACCCTTTTTTATTATTATTATTTTTTTATTTTTTTCGCTCTCAAAATGTCTGTAGCACTCGTGATTGTAGAGTTTGCTAAACAAGTGGCCACTGGATTGATGCAAATAATCATATAATTCTGCCAGGTAGGCATACTGTAGGCTACTTTGTAGTAACATTTAATTGAGAAGGTTTTTGGGAAAGCCTTCCCATCTCTACCAGGAGACGGTTATCATTAGCATCATCGATAACGGCTACACAAAGTGTGGACATAACCTCGCACCACACACATCCGGGGGCATTCCTGTGCTATTTCAGAAAGTTGCAGGAAAATACGAATCACTGATGAATTTTGTTCACGTCTTATTAATTTAGTATAAAAGTTATTCATTTGCCCAAGTCCAATACATTTTTGAACACTGTTGAATTCTGTTTTAATGTTTGTATTCCGTTTCCTTCCACAATCTCCGGAACACAGATTTGATAGAGCCCTAAAGATTATACCAAACCACTGCAAAACTGCCTTCCTCAAGTGAAGAAGTGGGACTTGTGGCGGGATAGTGTAATTAAAATGTTTGAGAACAAACACTAACGGATCAGTTATACTAGGCACTATCTCTAGCAATCAAACTACTGGAAACCAGTCATTTTCTATGGGGGGAGGAGACACGAGGATACATTCAGCTACTTAAGTCAGAAGCTATGATCTCAGAGGAGGGATGGTTTTGCTAGCTTTAACACCGTGCTGGACAGGCTAATCACAAATGTGACGTTGTGCAAAGGAAGATCTTGGTGATTACAAGTCTTGAAGGGACAATCTGCAGTTGCTACATCCATTTATCGACTTTTAAATGAATGATATGCTCATTGATTCTTCAAGAATATAACTTGTAGATGCCTCATGAACCTAGTTCAACTGTTGAGTTTGTTTTGCTAGTTTGTAAGCAATGTAAATGTAAACAAACTGTGTAGCCTCAATATGATCAAATCAATCAAATCAAATTGTATTTGTCACATGCAGTGTTGCCAACTCAGTAAGGAAAGTAGCTATTGGCTGTCCTAAAAGTCGAGAGAAGTCGCTAAATGACATTATCACCTAATTTGCATAATTTGCCATGTAATTGTGATGGACGCTGTAGGAGAGAGGAATAATGTCATGGGAGAGACAAAAAGTGAGTAAAGAACACCCTAAATATGTTTAGAACTACAAATTAACTTTCTTCTGTCGATTCTTGTTATGTCACAATAACAACTCTCCTTTATCCGGGCTTGGGACCGGCAAAAGTGACCCAAAAGAAACACTGGTGGAGTTACTTAGTTTTATAATTTCATTTTTTATTTCATTTTTTTGTGTTGTTTTCTTAATTTGGTTTGGTTTTTACAATTATGGTCCGCTTAGGAGCCTACAACAAGTCACAGTAGAACATGAACATTTTTAACCATAACATTGTTTACATTTTTTTGTATACACTCTAAATGGACCAAAAAGAGACAATAGAAAAAACTGTCAATGGCAATGTGAGAAAATTATGGTAACTAGTCTGGCCCTTAATTCAGGTTAATTGTTGTTTTTTCCAGACCCCCCTCCACACACAGGCTGTGCTGGCTCACAGAAAGAGTGGGTCATCGTCATTTTGGTCAAGGCTCTCTATGGCAGGTTCAGCAACTGAGGGATCTGACTTAAATGAGTAAGCAGCTGATGTTCCAAAAAGCTGCAAAACATTATCAGGCAGCTGGTGCTCATGGCAAGCCTTTACCAGACACCTTCAGTCCATATCGAATGTACTGTACACATCAATGATGTCGCTCTCGCAGCAGGTGATTCTTTGATTCACTTCTACGCAGACGACACCATTCTGTATATATCACTAGCCACTTTAAACAATGCTACCTAATATAATGTTTACATACCCTACATTATTCATCTCATATGTATACGTATATACTGTACTCTATATCATCTACTGCATCTTTATGTAATACATGTATCACTAGCCACTTTAACTATGCCACATTGTTTACATACTCATCTCATATGTATATACTGTACTCAATACCATCTACTGTATCTTGCCTATGCCGCTCTGTACCATCACTCATTCATATATCTTTATGTACATATTCTTTATCCCCTTACACTTGTGTCTATAAGGTAGTAGTTTTGGAATTGTTAGCTAGATTACTTGCTGGTTATTACTGCATTGTCGAAACTAGAAGCACAAGCATTTCGCTACACTCGCATTAACATCTGCTAACCATGTGTATGTGACAAATAAAATTTGATTTGATTTGTATATCTCTGGCCTTCGTGGCCTCCAATTGCTCTTAAATGCAAGTAAAACTAAATGCATGCTCTTCAACCGATCGTCGCTAACCGCACCTGCCCGCCCGTCCAGCATCACTACTCTGGACGGTTCTGACTTAGAATATGTGGACAAATACAAATACCTAGGTGTCTGGTTAGACTGTAAACTCTCGTTCCAGACTCACATTATACAGCTCCAATCCAAAATTAAATCTAGAATTGGCTTCCTATTTTGCAACAAAGCATCCTTCACTAGTGCTGCCAAACATACCCTCATAAAACTTACCAACCTACCGATCCTCGTCTTCGGCGATGTCATTTACAAAATAGCCTCCAACACTCTACTAAACAAATTGTATTCAGTCTATCACAGTGCCATCCGTTTTGTCACCAAAGCCCCATATACTACCCACCACTGCGACCTGTATGATCTCGTTGGCTGGTCCTCGCTTCATACTCGTCGCCAAACCCACTGGCTCCAGGTCATCTACAAGACCCTGCTAGCTAAAGCCCCGCCTTATCTCACCTCACTGGTCACCATAGCAGCACCCACCCGTAGCACGCGCTCCAGCAGGTATATCTCACTGGTCACCCCCAAAGCCAATTCCTCCTTTGGCCGCCTCGCCTTCCAGTTCTCTGCTGCCAATGACTGGAAAGAACTGCAAAAATCTCTGAAGCTGGAGACTCTTACCTCCCTCACTAGTTTAAGTACCAGCTGCCCGAGCAGCTCACAGATCACTGCACCTGTATATAGCTCATCTGTAAATAGCCCATCCAATCTACCTCATCCCAATACTGTATTTATTTATTTATCTTGCTCCTTTGCACCCCAATATCTCAACTTGCACATTCATCTTCTGCACACCCTACCATTCCAGTGTTTAATTGCTATATTGTAATTACTTTGCCACCGTGGCCTATTTATTGCCTTACCTCTTTATCCTACCTCATTTGCACATGCTGTATATAGATTTATCTACTGTAAAATGTTGCAAAAGGGGTCAAAATGGCAGTTTTTTGGTAATGTTTGAAAAACACGTGGTATTGCAATTAGTAAAACTGATGTAGAGCATGTTCCATCCTGAATAAACCGGCTCCGCTTTTGACAATCAGCGAAGTAGAGGAAGACCCAATTTTTAAAGCGTTTCCGCCCTTGAGAAGCAGAGAAGTAGAGGAAGATTTTATGCCAAACTATGTTTGTGTAACTGTTTGTTTAGTGGTTAAAACGATAGTTGTTTGGTAAAGTAATAAATTGCTTTGCTGCTGAAGATCGGAGAAGCAGGGGAAGATTTTAGCTTGCGGAACTTTTTTCCTCAAAAATGCTCCGAAAGTGGTCAAAACGACCATTGTTTGGGAAGGTTGAAAAACACGTGGTAATGCAGTTACAAAAACAGCTGTACCGTAAGTTCCGTATGGAATATTTTGATTCTGCTCACAGCTATGAATAGCAGAGAAGTAGACGAATATCCCATTCACTCTAACTTCTTGTCTAACTTGTTGCAGTATTGGTCAAAATAGACACTGCTTGCCAAAATGTTACAGAAACTGATGTTGGTGCTGTTACTTAAACTCCTGTCACTTTTGATGCGAATATCATTTTTGTCTCCAAACTCCAGATTTGAGTAACAGAGAAGTTGACGAAGCTGGAACACTTGACATTTCTTGTCTAAGTGGTTGCAAAGTGGATTTATTAGCTGATTTGTGTCAAAAAATTGCTTGATTTCACTTACAAAGAACGTCACTTGGAAGTGATGATGTCACAATGGGGCACTTGAGAGATCCAATGAAAGCGGAAGGAGGACATAAAGAGGACAAGAAAGTGAAAAACGGAAACAGTATAACAGATATTTAAAAATTCTAAACAAACAACTTGATCGAGACCGTTGCGAATATGTTGATATTGGAACGGCATTTCTAGCTTAAACGGTGTAGGAGGAGTGTCTCCTCATGATTTTGGCCCTGCAGCGTCTGCGAGTATCCTAGCCAACGGTTCCGTTTTGGAATATCAGTATTGACACAGAGAGCTGTTAGTGAAGAGCAGGTGAGGGGTTTCTTAAATCGCTCTCCCTCGAGAACGGTAGATCCAATTTAAAAAGTGTTTCCGCCCTTGAGAAGTAGAGGAAGATTTTATGCCAAACTATGTTTGTGAAACTGTTTGTTTAGTGGTCAAAACGATAGTTGTTTGGGAAAGTAATAAATTGCCTTGCTGCTGGCATGATTTACAGACACTTGAAAGTGAGGCGATGGGTTACGAAAACGGCTCTAGTTACAGATTGCTAGCCCCGAATTGAAATCCGACATATTTGAAAAGCAGAGACGTTGGGGAAGATTTTTAATTTCATCCTTTTTTTCAAAATTTTTGCGAAAGGAGTCAAAACGGCAGTTGTTTGGGAAAGTTTGAAAAACACGTGTTATTGCAGTTAGTAAGTCTACTGTAAAGCAAGTTCCATACTGAATAAACTTTCTCCGCTTTTGACACGCAGAGAAGTAGAGGAAGGTGATGAATCAAAATCCTTTTGTCTAACTCTTTGGTTTAGCGGTCAAAATGAAAATTTTTGGGAAGTGAATGAATCTGCTAACTTCTGACATGATTTACAGATGTTTGAAAGACTGGCGATTAGTTATGAAAATGTCTCTCGTTACAGAATGGTAGCCCCGATTTGAATTCCGACATCATATTTGAAAAGCAGAGAAGTAGGGGAGGATATTTTATAGGCAAGCTTTTTTCTCTAAAATGTTTGCGAAAGGGGTCAAAACAGTTGTTTGGGAAAGTTTGAAAAACACGTGGTATTGCAGTTAGTAAAACTGCTGTAAAGCATGTTCCATACTGAATAAACAGTCTCCATCTTTTGACAAGCAGAAAAGTAAAGGAAGGTGTTAAAGCAACCACTATGTCAGATTTCAAAAAAGCTTAAGGAAAAAGCAAATCATGTAATAATCTGAGAACGGCGCTCAGAAAATAAATAGATATATCCGCCATGTTGGAGTCAACAGAAATCAGAAATAACATTATAAATATTCACTTACCTTTGATGATCTTCATCAGAATGCACTCCCAGGAATCCCAGTTCCACATTAAATGTTTGATTTGTTCGATAATGTCCATCATTTATGTCCAAGTAGCTACTTTTGTTAGCGCGTTAGGTATACAAATCCAAACGTTCATGCCGGTCCCGCATAACTTCAGACAAGAAATTCAAAGAATTATATTACAGGTCTTAGAAACATTTCAAACTATGTATAGAATCAATCTTTAGGGTGTTGTAATCATAAATCTTCAATACATTTCCAACCTGAGAATTCCTTTGTGTCTAGAGAAGCAATGGAACGCAGGCCGATATCATGTGAATTGCGCGTGACCAGGAAATGGCTCTCTGCCAGTAACCTGACTCATTCCCCTCTCATTCAGCCCCACAACACAGTAGAAGCCTCATTCAAGTTTCTAAAGACGGTTGACATCTAGTGAAAGCCCTAAGAAGTGCAACTTCATCCATATCCCACTGTGAATTCAATAGGGCCTGGGTTGAAAATCGACCAACCTCAGATTTCTCACTTCCTGTTTGGATTTCTTCTCATGTTTTTGCCTTTCATATGCGTTCTGTTATACTCACAGACATCATTCAATCAGTTTTAGAAACTTCAGAGTGTTTTCTATCCAATACTAATATGCATATATTAGCAACTGGGAATGAGGAGCAGACTGTTTACTCTGGGCATCTCTGGGCTCCTTTCATCCAAGCTACTCAATACTGC
Source organism: Oncorhynchus masou masou (assembly GCF_036934945.1). NCBI lineage: Eukaryota > Metazoa > Chordata > Actinopteri > Salmoniformes > Salmonidae > Oncorhynchus > Oncorhynchus masou. The sequence continues at coordinate 38,688,029 of NC_088239.1, read as the reverse complement.
CCCTGCAGCCATAAGAAGTTTTAAACAATGGATTACATTTTAGCCAATCAGGTCGACCATATAGAATGCCAGCGTTAGGGAGACCAGAACAGGTAGACATAGAAGTTGAAGATATACTAGCAGAACACATGAGAAGACTGTTAACCAAACCCGTATGTCCAAGATTTTGTGTCCAACAGGTGAATTACAGGAGAAGGTGATTCACTCAATCCAACCAGGAGACTGGGTGTGGATCCAGTCCCTGAGGAGAAAAGACTGGAAGCAGTCCCATTGGGAAGGTCCATACCAGGTTCTGTTAACCACCGTCTTTGCCATTAGAATAGCTGAGAGTCACTTGGGTCCACGTTACCCACTGCAAAAAGGTATGTACACATGGGGTGGTACCTAGCAGACCAATTAAGGGCAGGAGAGGGTTGGCGGTTTTTGGGAAGATTAGGGATTCTGAGCTGCATCATAGTCTTGGTAATCTTAAAGAGAGACTTTAAATAAAATGAACATTTATTGAATAAATGAATGTCTTCTGAGTGCCACCATATGAAGATCATCAAAGGTAAGGGATTAATTTTCTCTCTATTTCTGACTTAACTATTTGTGTAACTCTTCTACTAAGTTAATCTTTAAACCAATGTAAAATAGTTGTATATTTTCTGAATTTTTATAATGAGTATTTCTGTATTTGATTTGGCGCTCTGCAATCTCACTGGATGTTGGCCAGATGAGACAATAGCGTCCCACATACCCTAGAGAGGTTAATTAAAACCTCTTTGGGATAGGGGGCAGCATTTTCACTTTTGGATAAATAGAGTGCCATATTTCAACTTCCTGCTACTCATGCCAAGAATATAAGATATGCATATTATTAGTAGATTTGGATAGAAAACACTCTGAATGTTCTAAAACTGTTTGAATCATGTCTGTGAGTATAACAGAACCTATGTAGCAGGCAAAACCCTGAGGACTAACCGTTCAGATATTATTTTTTTTAGGTCAATGTCAATTCAATGAGTTTTCATTGGGGAACTAGATTTCTAAGGCACTTGTTTGCGGTTCCGACCGCTTCCACTGGATGTCACCAATATTTGGAAATAGGTTGAGGTTATTCCTTTGTGAAATGAAGAAGTATGACCATAGCACACGCTGACATTGGCTTCATTCCGTAGTTATTATCTGAACCATTCTGACATAGGACCGTCGTCCTACATCCCCGGAACAGGAAGTTCTATTATATCGTCAAGGGCTTATATAGGAAGGGAGAGGAGGGCGTGTTTGAAAAGTTTTATAGCCCATGTCCCTTCACAGGGCGGGCCCCTGATTGAGCAGTCCTATCTTATGAAAACCCACATCTCACATTTTAGAAGCTAAAATCACATTTCATACCATCACAAATAATTTCATATTCAAACATTTAAATTGAACAACAATTCCATGTGAATCTGGTAACTCTGATGTGTAGACTTTCCACTGTAGAGTTTGTCATCTTATCATTGATGAGAATGTCTCAGATGACAACCGAACTGACATCATATTCATTAAGTACCACCGCATATGTTCAATTGTTCGGATTACCAGAATATAGTTCATTTCCCCCCACCTACTGATGTTCCCAGAATCTCTATGTTAACCAAGTGTTTTGCAAATGTAACCTCAGTAGGGTAGAGAGAGGAAAAAGGGGGGAAGAGGTATTTATGACTGTCATAAACCTACCCCCCAGGCCAAAGTCATGACACAAGCCACTCAATCAAATCAAAAGTATTGAATCCATCTGCTGATGTCACAAAGCGCTGTACAGAAACCCAGCCTAAAACTCCAAACAGCAAGCAATGCAGGTGTAGAAGCACAGCGGCTAGGAAAAACTCCCTAGAAAGGCCGGAACCTAGGAAGAAACCTAGAGAGGAACTAGGCTATTAGGTGTGGCCAGTCTTCTTCTGGCTGTATAGACTGTTGTCTTTGCTACCGCACGGTAAGCGGTACCGGAGCACCAAGTCTAGGACCAAAAGGCTCCTCAACAGCTTCTACACCCAAGCCATAAGACTGCTGAACAATTAATGAAATCGCAACCAGACAATTTACATTGACCCCCTCTCCCTTTTGTACACTGCCTCTACTCGCTGTTTATTATCTATTATTATTCACCCCCACCTACAAATTACCTCAACTAACCTGTACCCCTGCACACTGACTCGGTACCGGTGCCCCCTGCATATAGCCTCGTTATTGTTATTCTTATTGTGTTACTTTTTATTATTACTTTTTATTTCAGTCTACATGGTAAATATTTTCTTAACTCTTCTTGAACTGCCCTGTTGGTTAAGAGCTTGTAAGTAAGCATTTCATGTTGAAGTCTACACTTCGGCGCATGTGACAAATAAAGTTTGATTTGAGATGTGAATAAATGTTTTATAAGTCCTACAGTTGCCTAGGCCTGCATGACGCAAACATGCACAAAGCAAGCTCAGCCCTGTGAGTTCTATTATCTATCAGTTGTTGTCTCTGTGTTTGGGTACAGGAAATCCCCTTCCTAATCTAGTCTAAATATAATTCATATGAACAAGTATAAGGTTGCTGCAGTTTGACAGTGTTGTCATCCTTCCCAGGGCCAGGAGTTTTTTCTTTCATTTAAAAAAAACGTGACTGGATTAGGAAAAACTGGTGCCATCATAGCCCATATAAAACCTTTTTACAACTGATAAATCACTGTCATACCTTATAGGGTCCAGAGTTTTCCTGGTTTAGTTAAAAGATAAGGAAGAACTCCACGCCCATGGTGTTAAAAATCCCCCTCACTCTTGGACCAATGGTGTCACCAGTCAACTTGCAGTTATCGTTGGGTATTTGGATGATCAGGGCATTATTCATGAAAATGTATTGGGCTACTTTGATGAGTCAAGTGGGTGAGATGCGCAGTCTTTGTTTAACTTTATGGAGAAACTTGTTGTTTAAATCTTCAATGGCGCAGCTGTAATGGAACGTTTCTGCTATTTGTATTTCCTGCTAAGTCCCCTCCTGTTCCCTGATTATGAGCTGATGACCACTGCCATTGTCAACTCTCTCCTGACATGAACTGAAGGCACGTCTCATGTGCCCTCTCATTCCCCATAATATTGTACTATAAATGTCTTTATTAAATGTTTTAGGTTAAAATAATTACTCTGACGATTTTTGAAATACATTTTGACGTCTCTGTGCATTCCACGCCTATACCGTGGATCTTCCATCCTCCTCAATTTTTGAAGTCACCAGCTTCCACTGGTGTATACACACGCTCTGTTCAATCTGGAAATAGCAGTGACAGCCCTAAACCTGCAGAGCTCTCCAAATGTCTGCTCATTACTGCCCACCTCAGGGCAGAAAGAGGAAGTGCATCTGTGCATCTGACTTGCCATGGTAAGGGAATTCTTCAGCTCAGTTGTCTTTAGTGTGGCCAGTGCTTAAAAATAGTTTTTAGACAATTTTGTGAAAATGGCCTCAGAAAACATACCTTTTCAGTCATAAGAATAACCGGTACTTTCAGCCTATAAAATTATCACATGAAGTTAACTAAGGCTCCCGAGTAGTGCAGTGGTCAAGGGTACTGTATCTCAGTGCTAGAGGTGTCACTACAGACACCCTGGTTTGAATCCAGACTGTATCACAACTGGCCGTCATTGGGAGTCCTATAGGGTGGTACGCAATTGGCTCACAATCGTTCGGGTTTGGCCGGTGTAGCCCGTCATTGTAAATAAGAAATTGTTCTTAACTGACTTGCCTAGTTAAATTAAAAACTATTTTAAAGTTATTAATTAACATGACCGTTGAAAACAGTCACAGGGTTATAAGAAGTTGATTATGAAATGGATTTCAGTATGATACCAAAGTGCCTGCTTTGACAATGACATCAGAGACATTGACCACTGGCTGTTTGTTTGTGTGTGTATCCCGGTCACACTGGCCCCAAGGAGAGGAATAGGCAGAACACTCTATCACTTTTGTCCAAATACATACAACAAAACACAAACCACTCGACATAGACAAAAGACTCACATTGTGCCAGAGAGATAGACAGAGAGTGAGCAAGAGACAGGAACCCCCCCACGCCTTGCTGACCCCCTTGTGTCTTATGTCTGAACCTCCACACCCATCCTCCACTATCACATAGCCCAGACAACAGAGGCTTTTAGTGGGCAGAGAGTGCCTGTTTATCGGAGTCCTCATGGCTGACACACACACGCCTCCCTCATGTCATCAAAGAGCTCCAATCAGAGTGGGGACTGCCTTCTAATCCCTAGCTTTAATGGCTTTGACCCCCAGGGCCCTGAGGATATGGAGACTATGAAGTCTATCTAGGTTTCCTCTCCACATGATGCAAACAGCCAGGGCCATATTCCATCTAACACACCTCTACATCTGTTCTCTGACTGGGATGCTTTGTGACTGTTGAAGAGTGCTCTGCTCGCTCTCCCTCTGCTTTACCTCCTCCTCACCTCTGGTTGCAGACATGACAGTATACCACACCATGGCACCTTCTCGCTAAATGCCTGACCTCATAGCAGGGCTCTCTCTATGACCAGACTCCCAGGATCATATGATTTGTCCTGATGGAGGATGGAGTCGTCGATGAAGAAACCTTGGAGGCATTCTGCACTGTCACTGGAGAATCAGGCTGTGACCTTGGGGCCGTGAGAATGCGTTAATGGGACTGCCTTATCTTTCCTGCTGGGGCATTGGCAGAGTTATTAACAGCCAGGTCAGGTTTGTGTTTCTTACTTCCATGCCATTCCCAGTCTGTCTGATGACCTCCCCCAGGCCAGGAGCTCTGTGCTTGGGCTAGGCGAACTGGCCCCTGCCCTCAGCAGCCCTGGATGAGACAGACTGACATGTTTATACCAGGCCTGCTGATTTATCTTCCCACCATGGATTCAAATCAGTGACAAGGGCGTCACAGCACAGACTGGACTCCAGACTGATGAACCAGCTTGACTGGTTTCCAGTGGTTGGGCAAATTTAATTTGTGACATGCGCCGAAAGTGTAGACCTTACAGTGAAATGCTTACTTACAAGCCCTAAACCAACATTGCAGTTTTATGAAAGACAGGTGTTAAGTAAAAAATTGATAAGTAAAAAAAATAAAATAATAATAATTATAGAGCAGTAGGAAAATAACAGCAGCGAGGCTATATACAGGGGGTACCGTTATAGAGTCAATGTGCGAGGGCCCAGGTCAGTCATCAAGGCAAATAAGGCAATATGTACATGTAAGTAGAGTTAAAGTGACTATGCACAGATAATAAACAGAGAGTAGCAGCGGCATAAAGAGGCGAGGGAGGGGGGGGGCAATGCAAATAGTCTTAGTAGCGATTTGATTAGCTATTAAGAAGAAGTATGGCTTGGGGGCAGAAGCTGTTATGAAATCTTTTGGACCGAGACTTGGCAGAGTTTTTTTTTAAATCCAGAAAATCACATTGTAGTATTTTTTATGAATTTATTTGCAAATTATGGTGGAAAATAAGTATTTGGTCACCTACAAACAAGCAAGATTGCTGGCTCTCACAGACCTGTAACTTCTTCTTTAAGAGGCTCATCTGTCCTCCACTCGTTACCTGTATTAATGGCACCTGTTTGAACTTGTTATCAGTATAAAAGACACCTGTCCACAACCTCAAACAGTCACACTCCAAACTCCACTATGGTCAAGATCAAAGAGCTGTCAAAGGACACCAGAAACAAAATTGTAGACCTGCACCAGGCTGGGAAGATGGAATCTGCAATAGGTAAGCAGCTTGGTTTGAAGAAATCAACTGTGGGAGCAATTATTAGGAAATGGAAGACATACAAGACCACTGATAATCTCCCTCGATCTGGGGCTCCACTCAAGATCTCACCCCGTGGGGTCAAAATGATCACAAGAACGGTGAGCAAAAATCCCAGAACCACACGGGGGGACCTAGTGAATGACCTGCAGAGAGCTGGGACCAAAGTAACAAAGACTATCATCAGTAACACACTACGCCGCCAGGGACTCAAATCCTGCAGTGCCAGACGTGTCCCCCTGCTTAAGCCAGTACATGTCCAGGCCCGTCTGAAGTTTGCTAGAGAGCATTTGGATGATCCAGAAGAAGATTGGGATGTTGTCATATGGTCAGATTAAACCAAAATATAACTTTTTGGTAAAAACTCAACTCTTCGTGTTTGGAGGACAAAGAATGCTGAGTTGCATCCAAAGAACACCATACCTACTGTGAAGCATGGGGATGGAAACATCATGCTTTGGGGCTGTTTTTCTGCAAAGGGACCAGGACGACTGTGTAAAGGAAAGAATGAATGGGGCCAAGTATCGTGAGATTTTGAGTGAAAACCTCCTTCCATCAGCAAGGGCATTGAAGATGAAACGTGGCTGGGTCTTTCAGCATGACAATGATCCCAAACACACCGCCCGGGCAATGTGATTTTCTGGATTTTTTTTTTCTCATTTTGTCTTTCATAGTTGAAGTGTACCTATGATGAAAATTACAGGCCTCTCTCATCTTTTTAAGTGGGATATCTTGCACAATTGGTGGCTGACTAAATACTTTTTTTGCCCCACTGTATATGTTTATTATACCTGTTGATACAGGGCTCATATGTTAAACTATTCTAACTGAACATTTTCTTTCACAGTGGCACTGACTCCGACTGGGAGCCCCCATTGCCAACTTGTCTATCCCCCTCTGAAGCTGGTTCATCCAGCTGTACCCCTGCTGTCTCTGGCTCCACACCTCCCGGGCCGTCTAGAGGTGTGAAGGCACTGACAAAGAAGCGGAGGAGGGGAAGTGTGCCACCCGCTAACAGAGGGACAGAAGGGCATTGGCACACTGTCCTAGAAGATGTTGTGTAGCCACCCCAACCAACTTTTAGGCCGAAAAGGAAGCCAGGACCTCAGGTGAACCCGAACCACAACTTACACCCCCCTTCAGCTTTTTCAGCTGTTTTTCACACAATCTGTTGTCGATTCACTCGTGACTACCACAAATAAGTATGGGGAGAGGAAACAAGCAGGCAAAAAGGTAGCATGGAAGGCCATATCCATGTCAGACTTTTTCTGTTACCTTTCACTGGTCATCTACTACAAAATCAAACCTCTCTACCACAGCATTGTTGAGGGCTGCAAGACGTACTTTCAGCCAGCCCAGAACGTGTCAATCAATGAGAGGATGGTAGCCTCAAAGGCTAGAATTAGCCTCAAACAATACATGAGAAACAAACCAACCAAGTGGGGTTACAAGCTGTTTGTGTTGGCTGATTCTGTGTGTACCTAAACGTGCAATTTCTTTGTCTATGAGGGGAAGAACAGTTTTGCTACCGGTAAAGGGACTTAGCCATAATGGAGTTATTGGATTTTCAACTGCTAGGGAAGGGCTAGAAACTGTTTGTGGATAACTTCTACACAAGCCCTACCCTTTTTGCAGACCTAAGGAAGCTGGATGTGTGGGCTTGTGGCACCATTCGTACCAACAGGGTGGGCTTTCCGAAGACGAAGGTGAACGACATGCCTAAGCGGGCTGAGCGGGGGACCATGCGACGGATCCGTGAAGATGGCCTGCTTTTTGTAAAGTGGGTGGATACCAGAGAGGTGGTGATGTGCACAACAATCCACAAGTACTTCAATGGGGATCATGTTGTCAGGCGTGTGAAGGACAGTGCCGGGGTATGGACCACCAAAAATGTCCCCATTCCAACTGCAGTAAAGGACTACAACAAGATCATGGGAGGTGTGGACCTGTCAGATGCGCTGATATGCTATTACAATGTTCTACATAGGACAATGAAATGGTACAATACCTTTTATAATTTCATCGACATTGCTGTGATGAATGCATTCATCCTACACAAGGAAATGGCTAAGAGCTGTGGAAAGCCCTTCCTCTCACAGAAAGCCTTCAGAGAGCAGCTCATCAAGGAGCTTGCTGGCTACAGAACCACTGCACCACGCCCTGTCCCTTCTGCTCCTGCCACAAGTGTTCATCTGCCCAAATATATTTGTGCAGGCATGGATGTGCCTAAGGGCCAAAAGGGCACAGCATGGAGGCGTTTCTGTGTTTTTTGCAAGATGAAGTCCCCTATCACATGCACCACATGCTCGGTGACCCTCTGCTTTACATCCGAAAGATACTGCTATGGAATCTGGCACCAGCAGCAGAATATTGTGTAGAGCAATATGTAGTATGTTATATCTGGAGTACTTTTCCTGTCTTATCCGGTGTCTTGTGTGAATTTAAGTCAGCTCTCTCTTTCTCTCCTTCTTTCTCTCGGAGGACCTGAGCCCTTGGACCATGCTTCAGAACTACCTACCATGATGACTACTTGCTTTCCCCAGTCCACCCGGTCTTGTCGCTCTTCCAGTTTCAACTGTTCTGCCTGCGGCTATGGAACCCTAAACTGTTCATTTTTACTCTTGAGGTGCGGTCCTGTTGCACCCTCTACAACCACTGTGATCTCCACCCGTCATAGCCTGGTTCCTCTCTAGGTTTGTAGAAATGTATACCTTCACCAATTTGGCCACTTGGTACATTTGGGCTACTTGTGTGTGACACCTGGGTGACTTCATGATAAATGTCATGTAGCACACTCATTTTGGAAGTTATCATTCTGAAACTTTGCACAAGTACTGTTGCCCTTGCAGCATTTCCACTTTTGGATAAATAGCGTGCACAATTTCAACTTCCTGCTACTCATTGCCAGGAATATATTATATGCATATGATTAGTATATGATTAGTAGGTGTTGATAGAAAACACTCTGAAGTTTCAAAAACTGGTTCAATCATGTCTGTGACTATAACAGAACTTATGTAGCAGGCAAAACCCTGAGGAAGAACTGTTCAGATTCTTTTTTTTGCCAAGGGATATTTGATAGCGCCCATTTTGCAGTTCCTACGACTTCCACAGGATGTCACTAGTCTTTGGAATTGGGTTGGAGATAATCATTGGTGCAACGAAGAAGAGGCACATCCTGGAACAACGTTACACTGTTGAAAGTTACGCAAGAGGGAAAAAGGGGCATGTTTTGTTTACTTGCTCTATTGAATACAGATTGCCCCGTCTACAATGTGATCAATTATTAACGTTTAAAAAATACCTAAAGTTGTATTACAAAAGTAGTTTGAAATATTTTGGCAAAGTTTATAGGAAACTTTTGAAATGTTTTGTTGTGACATTTTGTTTTGGCAAGCTGTTTTTTTCCGGATCAAACCTGCTTTATAAATGGACATTTTGGGTATACAGGGACAGAATCAATCGAGAGAAAAAAGGGCCAATTGTGATGTTTATGGGACATATTGGAGTGCCAACAAAGAAGCTTGTCAAAGGTAATGCATATTTTATATTTTATTTCAGCATTTTGTGTAGCGCCTGCTACGCTAGTTCTTTTGTTTGCAACTGGTTCAGGTGGGTGCATGCTATCAGATAATAGCTTATCATGCTTTCGCCGAAAAGCATTTTTAAAATCTGACATATTGGCTGGATTCACAATGAGTGTAGCTTTAATTGAGTATCCTGCATGTGTGATTTAATGAAATGTTGCACTCTGCATTTCCCGAGGCTATTGGCCACTTGAGACGCTAGCGTCTCACTATCCCCAAGAGGTTGTAAGTATGTAGTATACAGTATTTTAGTATTGGTATTCCAACACAACTCTGGAGAAGGTAGTTTCTTAACAGCTTCATCCAATCTGTCTTTGAATCAGCTGTACAACTTTGTCCAGTCTGGCTTCCGTTCCTTGCACAGCACTGAAACAGCTCTGGTGAAAGCTATCAATGACTTACGGATGGCTGCAGCTTCTAGGTCACTTAGCCTCTTCCTACTCTTAGATCTCAGTGCTGCTTTTGACTCTGTTGACCACAACATCCTCCTGCGGCATCTCAGAGGGCACACTGCAGTCTCTGGAACTAGTCTGAACTGGTTCTCCTACCTCTCCAATGGGAAGCAATACCCTGTGCCTGTGCATCGACTACTGAAGTCTCAACGTCATCAAGGTGATGAACCGCTACCCACTACCTCTCATCTCCTTGACCTTCGAGCCGCTCCAGGGGGCCACCGTGTTCTCCGAGCTGGACCTATCGAACGCCTACCACCTGGTACGGGTACTGGAAGGGGACGAGTCGAAGACTGCCTTCAACACGGCCATCGGCCACTACGAGTACCTGGTCATGCCCTTTGGCCTTACCAAAGCCCCTGCTGTGTTCCAGGATCTGGTTAATGAAGTTCTCCATGACATGCTGAACCGGTTAGTCTTTGTCTACCTCGATGACATCCTCATCTTCTCACGCACCACCATAGAACACCTGCTCCATGTCCAACAGGTTCTCCAACACATCCTGGAGAACCAGCTTTTTGTAAAAGCAGAGAAATGAGAATTCCATCGTTCCACCATCCCCTTTCTGGGATACATCATCACTGCAGGGAGCGTACAGTTGGATCCTGGGAAGGTGAGAGCGGTGGTCGATTGGCCCCAGCCTACGTCCAGATTACAGCTACAGCGGTTCCTGGGTTTCGGCAACTTTTATTGCAGCTTTATCCAGGGCTACAGCACCCTGGCTTCCCCCCTGTCTGCATTCACCTCTCCCAATGTTCCATTTATGTGGTCCCAAGCTGCTGATCGGTCATTCTGGGATCTCAAACATCGCTTCACCACAGCTCACATCTTGGTTCATCCTGACCCATCCCGCCAGTTCGTGGTGGAGGCCAATGCTTCTGGTGTCGGAGTGGTGGCTGTCCTGTCACAGCCGTCTGCCCTGGACCTCAAGTTGCATCCCTGCGCCTTCTTCTCCCACCGCCTCAACACCACGGAGAGGAACTACGATGTGGGGAATCGTGAGCTTCTTGTGGTGGAGATGGCGTTGGAGGAGTGGAGGCACTGGCTGGAGTGGGCGGAACATCCATTCATTGTGTGGACCAACCATAAAACCAGGAATATGTCTGCACCGCCAAGCGCTTCAATTCCAGGCAGGCTCGGTGGGCCCTATTATTCCACCAGTTCAACTTCTCTCTCTCCTACCGGCCGGTATCCAAGAATGTCAAGCCGAGCCGAACAGAGCAGAGTGGCAAGAGAGGGAAAGAGAGAAAGCCCTGCAGTATTCTAGCCTCCTGCAGCTTGCTTCCCTCCTTCCTCTCTCTCCGTGGTGAAGAGATGTTTTATGAAATGCTCCAGTGAAGAGGAGTTTCCAACCAGGGGCATTTGGTAAGGAGGGGAACATTTTAAGTCAATCACCACACTGTGAAGCATCAACTGTTATGTGGTGCTGGTGGCGCTCATAATATGCCTGTTAGAAAGCCTGTGGCTTGAGTTCCAAATGGCACCATATTCCCTATATAGGGCTCTGGTCGAAAGTAGTGCACTATATAGGAAATGAACAGTATAGAGTGCCATTTGGGGGGGGGGGGACACACTGTGATTTCATATTGCTGGTGTCACTGTTATTTTCCAATATGAGGACCAATATTGAAATGTTCACTCAGACAACAAAGACTATACAGTTCAAATCTATTTCCAAACATTCACATTCAAGTATATAGTCCAAGTTTGAAAGGACAAAAGGATTGTCAGACAATCCTTTTGATCCAAGAAGAGAGAAAGAAAGAGAGACAGGTGACACGAGTGAACTATATGTGAAAGAAAATTATGGATGCTGCTGCTACTCGCTGTTCATTATCTATGATTTACCCCTAACTACATGTACATATTACCCCAGTTGCCTCAACAAACCAGTACCCCCGCACACAGCCTCTTTATTGTTACTCTTTTATTTTTTTACTTTAGTTTATTTAGTAAATATTTTCTTTAGTCTTATTTTTCTTACAACTGCATTGTTGGTTAAGGGCTTGTAAAGTAAGCATTTCATGTTAAGTTCTACACCTGTTGTATTCAATTTGATTTGACAATGATATTATCCTAACAAACTAAGAAACTGTTGGATGGGTATATTGACTGTAGGAAATGAGGGGTGAACTATGTTGTTGTTTTTGCCTCTATCTCACTGTCGCTTTTCTGTTATAATGAGTAACTTGCATAGTTTGCTGTGCCATAGTGTGCTATCCATGGAAACAGAATTGTATGGGTTGCTGTGCTTAATTAACAGTGCTACAATGGAAACAGAATTGTGTGATTTTGTATGCCAAATTTTGGATTTGCTGTGTTTTGGAATATTTACTTTTTGGCCATGAATTTGCCATTTATTTTTTGATTTACACTGCCTGCTTTTACTTCTGGTCAGGGATAGTAAATAGGGCCTCTTTAGGACTGTTTTTGCCTCTGGACTTGTCTGTGCGCTTGCCAGGGTCAGTTCTTACTGCTGTAGGCCCCAGGTGGACCTGCTGTTCATGTCTGTTAGTTTTGATTTGATCTACCAAGGAGTACTGACTATGCCCTTTGTATGGATTTACTAGCTACAATAAAGATTGTGTATGTAAGTGCAACCGTTTGTGCTGTATAGTGTGTTCTGAGGATTGAAACGAACCTGGTGTCACTAGACAAGAGTAACTTCCCTAACTAGTTATCCCCCTGACACAGATGATGCAGGAGGGGGTAGGTATGGAGAGGAAAAAGGGAGGAAACGGGAGGGAAGGTCACACTGTAAAAGTTAGAATACCGACTCTCCTTTCTTCTCTCCTGGCAACTCCTCTCCAATGTGTCGGCACAGACCCCAGATCTCATATGAATCAAGCTGCAGATAACCCCATCCTTCTCCTGTCTGTGGTATTTAACATAAGCATTTGAAATCACCATGCTCTCTCAGACAGAGTGAAACTCTGCACCCGCTTACTGCCCGTGTCAGACACTATACACCTCATTCACTAAACAGTAAGGGTGGGGCTGGAAAAGGGACAAGGAGATGACAGTGGTGTACTGAGTGCGTGTCATATTTTGTCAGTCGGTAGAAGGGCAAAAAAGCAGAGGCCTGTGTGCAACAAGACTTATTTTATTTCACTGTCTATATTCTGCCTCCCTCCAACTGTGCTGAATAAGACAGACATCTCTTGCCTGCCCTGGATATTATGAATGTTGAATTGTTTCTGTTTTCATTGAAAATTACAGTGATCTTTATTTTATTTATATTACACAGGTGTAGAAACAGCTTGATTTGATTCATAATATTCACATATCATGGGATTAATCATAAGGGCTAATTAATGGAGGTTCTGTTCCATGTCAAGTTTACACTGAGCTAAAGCAATTACAGGAACGTTACTGTTTGGTATACAGTGTCAAATACATTTTTTATTCTTAGCAGCACTTTTAACTTCTTGCGTCGAGCAATCCGGGATCCTATTTATAGCCTCAAGCTCATTAGCATAACGCAACGTTAACTATTCATGAAAATCGCAAATGAAATTAAATAAATATATTTGCTCTCAAGCTTAGACTTTTGTTAACAACACTGTCATCTCAGATTTTCAAAATATGCTTTTCAACCACAGCGAAACAAGCATTTGTGTAAGAGTATTGATAGCTAGCATAGCTATAAGCCTAGAATTCAGCCAGCAACATTTTCACAAAAACAAGAAAAGCATTCAAATAAAATCATTTACCTTTGAAGAACTTCAGATGTTTTCAATGAGGAGACTCTCAGTTAGATAGCAAATGTTCAGTTTTTCAAAAAATATTATTTGTGTAGGACAAATCGCTCCGTTTTGTTCACGTTTGGCTATGAAAAAAACCTGTATCCAGTTATAGCCTCAAGCTCATTAGCATAACGTAACGTTAACCATTTATGAAAATCGCAAATGAAATGAAATAAATATGCTATCTCTCAAGCTTAGCCTTTTCTTAACAACACTGTCATCTCAGATTTTCAAAAATGCGTAGCATTTAGCGGGTAACATTTTCACAAAAACCAGAAAAGCATTCAAATAAAATAATTTACCTTTGAAGAACTTTGGATGTTTTCAATGAGGAGACTCTCAGTTAGATAGCAAATGTTCAGTTTTACCTGAAAGATTCTTTGTGGAGGAGAAAAATGCTCCGTTTTGTACATCACTTTTGGCTACCAAAAAAAAAAACGAAAATTCAGTCACCTAAACGCCAAACGTTTTTCCAAATTAACTCCATAATATCGACTGAAACATGGCAAACGTTGTTTAGAATCAATCCTCAAGGTGTTTTTCACATATCTCTTCATTGATATATCGTTCGTGGAAGTCTGCTTTCTCTTCTGAATTAAATGGAAAAATACTTGCAGCTGAGGTTTACGCACCAATTTCGACGCAGGACACCGGGCGGACACCTGGTAAATGTGGTCTCTTATGGTCAGTCTTCCAATGATATGCCTACAAATATGTCACAATGCTGCAGACACCTTGGGGAAACGGCAGAAATTGTGGGCTCTCTCCTTGCGCATTCACAGCCATATAAGGAGACATTGGAAAACAGCGCTTCAAAGATTTTGCTCATTTCCTGTTTGACGTTTCATCTTGGTTTCGCCTGTAGCATCAGTTCTGTGGCACTCACAGATAATATCTTTGCAGTTTTGGAAACGTCAGAGTGTTTTCTTTCCAAAGCTGTCAATTATATGCATAGTCGAGCATCTTTTCGTGACAAAATATCTTGTTTAAAACGGGAATGTTTTTTTTAATCCAAAAATGAAATACTGCCCCTAGAGTTCAAAGAGGTTAAGGAGAGTAATAGTTTATCCATAGGGATGTGTATGTGTGTGCTCCGGATGTGTGAACGAGATAAAGACTTGCATGGCAAAAGGAGGCCCAGGCCAACACAAGACCAAAATTATTACCCTATGCGTGTATTTTTCTTCCCACCCCCTCTTTTTTTCTCCCTCACTCCACCAAACAATATCTGTATTCAACATTTTAAAAGCAATGTCAGTCACATATGAGTGAAGCAAATGCTAAGAGACATGCTGTTGGAGTAGTCAGAGGCATTTTTCCAGGGCACTCCGCTTGCCTCGCTCACAAGGCATTGCAGCAAATCAAATGATCTGACTTATCTTGGAGTTATCGTTGCATTCCACAGTGTCTGTGTGTGTTTTAAAACTGCTGCATTAGTGGGCAACTAGCTCTCACAGTCTCACGTCAGGATTAGATGTTCATCCATATTTTTCAAACGTAAAATGTCAGTATTTATTTTTTTACCTTTATATAACTAGGCAAGTCAGTTAAGAACAAATTCTTATTTACAATGACGGCCTACCCTGACCAAACCCTAACCCAGACGAAGCTGGGCCAATTGTGTACCGCCCTATTTGTGGAGAGAACATGGCGGTCGTGTTGAATTTTTTAAATAATAGCTACAATGTAGGTCTGCGAAGGTGAGAAATGCCTGGCTTGGCTGTCTGTGTGGGTGTGTGTATGCGTGTGCTCGTGAGTGTTTGCCTGTGGGAAAGTTGTGTCCATCATGCACCACTGTGTGTTATCAAACCCCTAATCCTCAACATTTGTGGACGTTTTTCCTTCTCTAGGATTATAATCTCATTTTCCACCTCAGTGTGACATCCTCTCTCAACAGCACTCTTAATTTAACTGGCAAAGAGTCAGAGGAATTAGCACATATCACTTTTAATGCTCTCCATGCTGAGTGTGAGCAAAACTAATGGACAACATTACTGACACGGCTAGCACCGCTAACATGCAGACCTGTGTTCAATTAGTATTTGAAATCTTTCAAATTCTTTGCGTGTTTGCTCTGACCTGCCTAGAAGGTCGCACTGTGTGTACTGAAACGATCTATTAGCTTTGCCCCTGAAAGGCTGCTTCTAGTATATGATCACCAGTAGGAATTTGAGTTCACAGTTCCCCTTATGTGGTGAATGCCATACAACTAATTAACATTTTAAGTCTTTACGTTAAGAACTGACTGATTTACACAGGGTTGAATGCACTATTTCTATCAAACTGCAAGTTGGGTATGGAAAAACACTTTTAGGGTGATTTTAACCACTTCCGGTTGCTTCATGAAGCTTAGAATCGACACAGGTAGACCTCATAGTGGCCTGATGGACTGTCATCGAAGAAGGGTTCATAAATAAATAAAATTAAAATAAATATATCCCATTTAGCAGACGCTTTTGTCCAAAGCGACTTACAAGTCGGCTGGAGCCACTACTTTTACATATGGGTGGCCCCAGCGGGATTGAACCCACGACGCTTGGCGTTGCAAGCGCCATGCTCTACCGACTGAGCCACACAGGACCCTCATAAGGCATTCATAACCCACATAGGCTTCAGGTTGACTTTAGAGGAGCAGGCAATGTATTCCTATGGGGAGAGAAGTCATTGTAATCTATGAGATAAAAAAAAACGGATTTACTGTTAAGGGTTAATGCCACATGGTCAAGGTTAGGCTTGCACAGATCAGGAGGACCTCGGGAACGTACCTGAGGTCGAATTGTGCTTCTCACCCTAACGGTTCTCTCACTGTCACCCAAAAGCAAATGACATTTAGGGCCAGGCTTAATTTTGGGCCTTATTTTTTTCAAGGTCGCTGCACTCAGAGCGAGCTACGGTCAAGCGGGGCATCTCGTTCAACTCGGCACGGCCTTGAGAATATGGAAATGCCATTGTAGGCTCTGTGTGTCTTTGAGCCCCGCACTTTGTCACTCAACCCTTGGTGTGTGTGTGTGTGTGTGTGTGTGTGTGTGTGTGTGTGTGTGTGTGTGTTTGTGTTTGAGAGCTTTTCTTTGACATCTGTTGGGAGAAATTACTGACTTACAGTTCGAGGGTTGCCTAATCACACATATGAAGTTTTGAAAAGATCTGACCTTTTTAACCCTTTGAAACAGCACCTATGACACCATTATAAGGCACTTCCGGTTTACACAGGAAGCTGAAAGTGAACACATATCCTCCTTGGGGTAGGCAATTATAGAATTTTGAGTTTTAAGTCTTTACGTTAAGAACTGACTTATTTACGGAGTGTTTAGTGAGTGTGTTATTTCACAAAATCACAGAAGTCTCGCAGAGCTCCAAAGCACACTTTAAAAAGATTCATATGAACACGCTGCAACTGGATCTGTAACTGTTAAAAAATATATATATATTTTTGAACATCACCAATTTGACATTGTACGATTTCTCTTAATTAATAAATCCTGTTATGGCTGCAACCCTTTGTTCTCAATTTTCCGCCTGAAGACATACACAAATCTAACTGCCTGTAGCTCAGCCCCAGAGGCAAGGATATGCATATTCTTGGTATCATTTGAATGGAAACATTCTGAAGTTTGTGGAAATGTTAATTGAATGTAGGAGAATATAACACAGTAGATCTGGTGGAAGAAAAGAGAAAGAAAGAGCATATGTTTTCTGTTTTTTATTGTTGTAGTATCATCTTTCACATGTACTAGAATAGCCACACAGTCAGATAGGATGCTGGAGATTATTTTGATGGATAACACAAGAGGGCAACTGTATGTGTGCAAAGTTTGAGACTGATAACTTCAGGAATGGGTGAGCTACATGACATTTAGCATGAAGTCACCCAGGTGTCCCACACAAGTTGCCGAATTGGTGAAATGACCTATAACTATATATAGCAGTGCAAATAACTATATACAACATATCAAAAAGCAATTCTAACACACACACACACACACAAAAAATGTTTAAAAAAATATTAGAACATAAATATTTAAAAAAAACTGTACACACCCCTTGGAAGTCCTCGTCATAATATTTTGCTGCCTGTGCCATGTCCCATAGCAGTCTCTTTCTGATGTAAAGCAGAGGCAAACTGAACAAGTGGTGCATTTCATACCTAACCTGATGGGGCTATGGGAAATACTGCCCCCTTTGGATGAATTGTGTGCCCAAAGTAAACTAAAAAAAAACTGTCAAAAATTGCTAATATATGCATATAATAATTATTATTGAATAGAAAACACTCTAAAGCTTCTAAAACCGTTCGAATTATGTCTGTAATGTAAAGCAGAACTCACAGTGCAGCCATTCTCCCAAACTCTCTCGCCAAAGAAAGTTGCTCCAACTTTGACGTCATCGCCCCCACCCTTGCCAACCAGCTATGGCTCTGGGAACAGTTTCTATTTCTTCAGCGCGCTCCCGTCTTACAATGAGACGTGCAACGGAGAAAATAGCACGAGCTTTGACTGCTTGGTGGGCAAAATACTGAGGTGTCACGCGTTTTCAGGAGCGCGCTCTGGAAAAACTGACTTTTTTTTCCAATCTGGTTGAAGAGAGTTCGTTACGTTTGATTTAATCGCCAATTGTTTTGTACGTTAAAAACATCCTAAAGCTTGATTCTGCACTTAGTTTGACCAGTTTAGTCGACATATAATATGTAAATTTGAAGTTTTGATGCGCAATTTTCGTGATCAGAAGTCCTTTTTGGGGTAATTCACCTGAAGATGTTAGCTTTTGCTAACACAAAGACACACCAACTGCAACCAAACGTTATATTAGGTAAGTATAACTCCTTCCACGGCATTCTTGTCAAAGACAAGGTAATATTTATGTTATAAAATTGTATTTTTGTCGAATCCAACATAGTAGAGAAATAATGCTAATGGCTGAGCGCCGTCTCAGATTATTGAATAGTGAACGAATTCTGTAACGTTAAAAATAAATGTAACACAGCGTTTGCATTAAGAAGAAGTGTATCTTTCTAAATATATGTAGAACATGTATATTTAGTCAAAGTTTATGATGTTTATTGCTGTTATCTGGCGTTAGCTGCTGGAGATATTTATAATTTCTCCGGTCATTTCTGCTGCATTTTTTGAACATGGCTCAATGTAAATGGAGATTTATGGATATAAATGGCATATTATTGAAAAAAAAACATAAATGTACTGTGTAACATGTGCTATTACTGTCATCTGATGAAGATTTTCAAAAGGTTAGTGAATTATTTTTCTTTTAATCCTGCGTTTGTGATTGTGCTATTTTGCATAGCCATGTGGCTACATATTGTATGTTTCCCTAGTGGTGGTTTAACATAAATATGTGCTATGTTTTCGCTGTAAAACATTTTAAAATTCTGACATGCTGGGTAGATGAACAAGGTGTTTATCTTTCATTTAAGCTATTGGACTTGTTAATGTGTGGAGGTTAAATATTTTTAAGAATATTTTTGCTTTCCCTGCGCCACCGTTGTGGGCTGAAGGGGGGGGGGTTCCTAGTTGGGAACCCGTAGCCCCTTGTGGTTTTAAGGGGACATTTCAACATTTTCTGTATGGTTAGTGAAAAAGTCCATATTGCAAATGTACCATCCCTTACTAGACGTCCAAAAACATTTGTTAAATTCGGGGATGGCGTCGGGCCGAGCGGCAGGGCCAGACCTACCGGGAAGTCATCAAATGAACTTTGTCGGACATTCGGTTTTCGTTTTATAAAATAATAAAATTTTGGTCATTTTTCCGCTATCCCGGAAAATCCCACAAGAGGGCATAAGCAATCATACTGCAATTTGACAAAACATCACGAATCACGACGGGCCTTATCTCGAAAACTGAAAATATCTCGAAGCCGAAACTTGGTGAGCATAGGTTTGGCATAATGGGCAGTTGGCCCCGAACAAGATGGCGTCTAGGCCTCAACGGTTTTTGAGTTATGGCCATTTTTCTGGGATTAAAGGTCCAAAATGAAAATAGAGAAATTATTTTTTCACTTCACGTCAAAGTCAAGGAGCCTCCGGTGTCAATAACAAAAAAATCTGCCATTTATCTATCGTCATTTAAGAGAAATCGTACAATGACAGATTTGTGGTGTTCAAATATAGGTTGTTTTTTTCAACAGTTACAGATCCAGTTGCAGGGTGTTCATACGAATATTTTTAAAGTGTGCTGCGGAGCTCTGCGAGATTTCTGTGATTTTCTATGATTTTCTGAAATAACACACACTCACTAAACCCTCCGTAAATAACTCAGTTCTTAACGTAAAGACTTAAAACTCAGGATTCTGTAAAGGCATACCCCAATGAGGATATGAGTTTATTTATAGCTTCCTGTGCCAACAGGAAGTGCCTTAAATGGTGTCATAGTGGCTGTATCCAAGGGTTAAAAAGGTCAGATCTTTTCAAAACTTCATATGTGTGATTAGGTAACCCTCCTGAACTGTAAAATCAGTCATTTCTCCCAACAGATGTCAAAGAAAAGCTCTCACACACAGCAAGGATGGAGTGACAACGCGCGGTGTTTAAAGACACAGAGAGCAGGCAATGGCATAAACATAATCCCAAGGCCGTGCCGAGTTCAACGAGATATCCCGCTTGACCGTAGCTCGCTCGGTCTGAGCGCAACGACCATGAGAAGAGTAGGCCCAAAATGAAGCCTGCACCACAATGTCATTTGCTTTTGGGTGACAGCGGCGGAACCGTTAGGTTTAGAAGGACAATTCAAACACAGGACTGTTCCTAAGGTCATCCCGATCTGTGCAAGCCTATCCTTGACCGTGTGGCATTAACCCTTCACAGTTAAAAGAAGGTGTTTACATCTAAACAGTTTGCATTGACTTCTCTCCCCATAGGAATACATTGCCTTCACCTCTAAATTCAACCTGAAGCCTATGTGGGTTATGAATGCCTTATGAACTTGTCTTCTATGACAGTCCATCAGACCACTATGAGGTCTACCTGTGTCAATTCTAAGCTTCCTGGAGCAACCGGAAGTGGTTAAATTCACCCAAAAGGTATTTGGATGTACATCACCAGCAAAGGTGAAAATGACTCTGCATTCAACCCTGTGTAGATCAGTCAATTCTCAACGTAAAGACTTAAAACTCAGGATTCTGTAATAGAATACCCCAATGAGGATGTGTGTTGAGTTACAGCTTCCTGTGCCAACCGGAAGTGCCATAATTGGTGTCTCAGGGGCTGTTTGGAAGGGTTAAAAAAATCAGATCTGTCCAAAACTTCATATGTGTGATTAGGCAACCCCCATGAACTGTAAATCAGTCATTTTTCCCATAAAAATTCAAAGGAAAACTAAATCACACAGATACACAACTTGGAAGGAGGGACATATTGGGGTGCGTAGAGACTGACACTGCCTCCAATAGTTAGCTTTGTTCGAGCTAAAAAAGAACCGTCAGACCTAGAGTTCCGAAACTTTAGAAACCTGTTCTAGACCTCAGGTCGATAGTGCGTGGTGAGTTAGGTGGCTCTAGAAGGTTCTCGGACCGAGAAACAGCCTCGTACATTTGCAATGACTTCAATTCATTTTGACCATTACAAAAATGGCGACATTTAGAAAAGTCTCAGAGACACAAGACTAGGTGCATTGAAACCGGCTCGGCCCATAGACACGGACCCCAACGTTTCTGTCCCGATAGCTCATTCAAGGACCCCGTAGCAAGTCATGGAAAATTCTTTGATTTTCAGCACCAATTAGGGTTTTCCTCGGGCACCGAAGGACCTATTGAGCCGAAACTTGGGATTCGGGGTCGCCTCACATAGGACTACACATAAGGTCCGAACTGGACCCGTAGCTAGAACGTAACTATGTGTTTTACTTTTTTATTATGTTTTAAAGGCGCTGTGAATTATGGGCCTGCTCTGACATATGTGATAGTTGGCTTCTAAATGAGTTGGAAAAAGTGGGTTTGGTGTCAATTGGTATCAGTTTGGTGTCAGAATGACATCTAATTGACTGATGGACACTGACTTGCTAGTTGACTTTTGTTAATTTGCAATATGTTTAAGCGGAGAGGGACCATCACCAAAATAGCATTCTGAAATCAACACAAAAAATGGCATCACCATAGTGTCCAGACTGTGCCGAGTCCAACGAGGCGCCCCGCTTGACCGTAGCTCGCTCGGTCTGAGCGCAGCGACCATGAGAAAAATAGGCCCAAAATGAAGCCTGCACCACAATGTCATTTGATTTTGGGTGACAGCGGCGGAACCGTTAGGTTTAGAAGGAAAATTCAAACACAGGATTGTTCCTAAGGTCCTCCCGATCTATGCAAGCCTAACCTTGACCGTGTGGCATTAACCCTTCACAGTTAAAAGAAGGTGTTTACATAAAAACAGTTTGCATTGACTTCTCTCCCCATAGGAATACATTGCCTGCTCCATTAAATTCAACCTGGAGCCTATATGGGTTATGAATGCCTTATGAACCTGTCTTTGGTACCAGTCCATCAGGCCACTATAAGGTCTACCTAGCCTATGTGAAGGGCTCGGCGAATGTGGTTGCCGACGCTCTATCATGGGTTTACTAACTGGGGATGCGTTAGTTTTTGTTATTACAAACTGTATGTTTGCATTTTTTTTGTGGTGGGCTGTTCCAAAGTTTCTGTGTTGTAGTTTGTGTATTTGCATGTATGTATTTCCAGAGATGACTTCCTGAATTCCCCCCAAGCAGCTGATTGGTCAGCCCCGTTGATGATTGGAACTGACCCCGCCCCCTCGTCAAGACGTAGCTGTCTCCAATTACCCATCCCTTCTGAAGCTATATAAAAGCCAGTGTTCTGTTCAGAAGGGAGGTCATTGCTGGGAGGTCATTGCTGGGCAGTCATTGCTGGGAGGTCATTGCTGGGAGGTCATTGCTGGGAGGTCATTGCTGGGAGGTCGTTTGTAATATCCTGAGAGAGGAGGCTGATGGCTATAGCATATGTTGGTTGTTTCTCAGAAAGAGATTTGGTATGTGCTATGTTAGTAATTGCTGAGGGAGCCGATTGGTTATGTCTTGTGTCGAAATAGTATGCAGTGTTTTGATATGTGAATTAGTTTGTATTATTGCGATAAAAAAAATTCCCAGGGGGAAGGGGAGTGCTTAGGCAAGAGGCCCGCGGGCATCATGTACAGTGGGGCAAAAAGTATTTAGTCAGCCACCAATTGTGCAAGTTCTCCCACTTAAAAAGTTGAGAGGCCTGTAATTTTCATCATAGGTACACTTCAACTATGACAGACACAATCACATTGTATGATTCTTTATTAATTTTATTAGCAAATTATGGTGGAAAATAAGTATTTGGTCAATAACAAAAGTTTATCTCAATACTTTGTTATATACCCGTTGTTGGCAATGAGAGGTCAAACGTTTTCTGTAAGTCTTCACAAGGTTTTCACACACTGTTGCTGGTATTTTGGCCCATTCCTCCATGCAGATCTCCTCTAGAGCAGTGATGTTTTTAGGCTGTTGCTGGGCAACACGGACTTTCAACTCCCTCCAAAGATGTTCTATGGGGTTGAGATCTGGAGACTGGCTAGGCCACTCCAGGACCTTGAAATGCTTCTTACGAAGCCACTCCTTCGTTGCCTGGGCGGTGTGCTTGGGAGCATTGTCATGCTGAAAGACCCAGCCACGTTTCATCTTCAATGCCCTTGCTGATGGAAGGAGGTTTTCACTCAAAATCTCACGATACATGGCCCCATTCATTCTTTCCTTTACACAGTCGTCCTGGTCCCTTTACAGAAAAACAGCCCCAAAGCATGATGTTTCGACACCCATGCTTCACAGTAGGCACGAAGAGTTGAGTTTTTACCAAAAAGTTATATTTTGGTTTCATCTGACCATATGACATTCTCCCAATCTTCTTCTGGATCATCCAAATGCTCTCTAGCAAACTTCAGACGGACCTGGACATGTACTGGCGTAAGCAAGGGGACACGTCTGGCACTGCAGGATTTGAGTCCCTGGCGGCGTAGTGTGTTACTGATGGTAGGCTTTGTTACTTTGGTCCCAGCTCTCTGCAGGTCATTCACTAGGCCTCCCCGTGTGGTTCTGGGACTTTTGTTCACCGTTCTTGTGATCATTTTGACCACACGGGGTGAGATCTTGCGTGGAGCCCCAGATCGAGGGAGATTATCAGTGGTCTTGTATGTCTTCCATTTCCTAATAATTGCTCCCACAGTTGATTTCTTCAAACCAAGCTGCTTAGCTATTGCAGATTCAGTCTTCCCAGCCTGGTGCAGGTCTACAATTTTGTTTCTGGTGTCCTTTGACTGCTCTTTGGTCTTGGCCATAGTGGAGTTTCTGAGTGTGACTGTTTGAGGTTGTGGACAGGTGTCTTTTATACTGATCAAGTTCAAACAGGTGCCATTAATACAGGTAACGAGTGGAGGACAGAGGAGCCTCTTAAAGAAGAAGTTACAGGTCTGTGAGAGCCAGAAATCTTGCTTATTTGTAGGTGACCAAATACTTATTTTTCACCATCATTTACAAATAAATTCATTAAAAATCCTAAAATGTGATTCTCTGGGTTGTTTTTCTCATTTTGTCTGTCATAGTTGAAGTGTACCTATGATGAAAATTACAGGCCTCTCTCATCTTTTTAAGTTGGAGAACTTGCACATTTTTGACTGTCTAGGCACACTAGGTAAGACATGGGCGGACCACCCCTGTATTTTGGCTAGGGCACCAGGTGGTGCTAAATTAGGTAAGGGAATACCCCCCCCTGAAATGGACAAAAATAAATGGGAAAACATTGGCATAGGGCAAACCATGTACACGATGTCCAATACCACCCAATTCGGCGTTGATTCATGCAAAATGTGTTTCAAATGCCATATGGCAATTGCCAGTTGTAACACTTCAAAAATCCAACAGGTGGCGTTTGCGCTCCACCGTGGTTTTTCATATTGGAAATGGACCCCAAGTCAACATCCAAAAGCCAAATTTAAAAAAAAATATTTCTTTGTCAAAAAATTATCACCCCTTAAAAAAGTGCTTTCTGGACCGTTTTTTGAAATTCTTTCGCTTTTTTTTGTCAATTACACATGTGTAAGAACTGTATGAATATACTTTTGTCCAATTTCATTAACATATTTTTTTTTATTACTTGCGCATAAGGCATATGTTTTGTCCATTTGCAATATGATTATATTGGAAGTCAAAAGTCAAAAATTGCAAAATTTCATAAAAAACTTCACACACCCCTAAAAAAGTGCTTTACTTTAGTCATATTTTATTATCATATTTTTTTTATTTTTTTTACTTGTGCATAAGGCATATGTTTTGTGGGGGCCAAATGTCATAAGAAATTTGACATGCTCAAAAATCCTGCAGAAATGCAAAATTGACTGGCCTGATGAACTCGGGATGGCTGGGCAGTGATTGTTGTTCCTTTCCATCACTCGTGGTGTTGATTTCATCATGTCCATTTGGTGATATTTTTTTCACTATTGAATCATATTGCAAATGCACGTGCATTTGCAATATGGTTCAATGGGCATTCACCATCACGAATTTGTCATGCTCAAAAATCATGCAGAAATGCAAAATTGACTGGCCTGATGAACACAGGTTGGCCTGGCAGTGATAGTTGTGTTGATTTCATTATGTCCATTTGTTTATGTTTTCTCACTTTGCAAAGTCATTGTGCATTTGCAATATGGTTCAATGGGCATTCACCATCACGAATTTGTCATGCTATAAAAATCATGCAGAAATGCAAAATTGACTGGCCTGATGAACACAGGATGGCCTGGCAGTGATAGTTGTGTTGATTTCATTATGTCCATTTGTTTATGTTTTCTCACTTTGCAAAGTCATTGTGCATTTCCAATATGGTTCAATGGGCATTCACCATCACGAATTTGTCATGCTATAAAAATCGTGCAGGAATGCAAAATTGACTGGCCCGATGGCTGGGCAGTGATTCTGGTACCTCTCCATCGCTCGTTAGGGTTGATTTCAGAATGTCACTTTCGGTGATGGTACCTCACTGTTTAAACATATTACAAATGGACAAGAGTCAACCGGCAAGTCACCGTCCATCAGTCAATTTGATATCATTCTGACACCAAACTGATACAAACTGACACCAAACCCACTTTTCCCAACTCGTTTAGTAGCCAACTATCACATACTTCAAAGCTGGCCCAAAATTCACAACGCCTTCTGTTCAAACCATAAAAAAAAACATAAAACACATAGTTACGTTCTAGCTGCGGGTCCATTTCTTGTGTTATGTGTAGGCCTAGCTGAAGCGACCCCGAATCCCAAGTTTCGGCTCGATAGGTCATTTGGTGTCCGAGCAAAACCCTAATTGGTGCTGAAAATCCACTTTTTTCCATGACTTGCTACGGGGTCCTTGAATGAGCTATCGGACAGAAATGTTGGGTTCTGTCTCTATGGGCCGAGACGGTCACAATGCACCTAGTCCTGTGACTCTGAGACATTTCTAAATGTCGACATTTTCGTGATGCAAAAATTAATTGAAGTCATTGCAAATGTACGAGGCTGTTTCTCGGTCCGAGAACCTTCTAGAGCGACGTAACTCACCACGCACTATCGACCTGCGGTCTAGAACAGGATTCTAAA
Organism: Oncorhynchus masou masou; assembly: GCF_036934945.1. Taxonomy (NCBI): domain Eukaryota; kingdom Metazoa; phylum Chordata; class Actinopteri; order Salmoniformes; family Salmonidae; genus Oncorhynchus; species Oncorhynchus masou. The sequence goes on along the minus strand of NC_088239.1, from coordinate 38,661,847 downwards.
GTTTCGGAACTCTAGGTCTGACGGTTCTTTAAAAGTTCCAACAAGGTTAACTAATGCAGGGAGTGTATGTCTCTACGCACCCCAATGGGTCCCTCATTCCAAGCTGTGTGTGTGTGTGATTTAGTTTTCCTTTGAAATTTTATGGGAAAAATTACTGATTTACAGTTCATGGGGGTTGCCTAAACACATATATGAAGTTTTGGAAAGATCTGATTTTTTTAACCCCTCGAAACAGCCCATGAGACACCAATTATGGCACTTCCGGTTGGCACAAGAAGCTATAACTCAACACACATCCTCATTGGGGTATTCTATTACAGAATCCTGAGTTTTAAGTCTTTACCATAAAAACTGACTGATTTACACAGGGTTGAATGCACTATGTCTATCAAACTGCAGGCAGGTTATGGATATACACTTTTAGGGCGATTTTAACCACTTCCGGTTGGTCCAGGAAGATTAGAATTGACACAGGTAGACCTTATAGTGGTCTGATGGACTGTCATAGAAGACAAGTTCATAAGGCATTCATAACCCACATAGGCTTCAGGTTGAATTTAGAGGTGCAGGCAATGTATTCCTATGGGGAGAGAAGTCAATGCAAACTGTTTGATGTAAACACCTTATTTAAACTGTGAAGGGTTAATGCCACACGGTCAAGGTTAGGCTTGCACAGATCGGGAGGACCTTAGGAACATTCCTGTGTTTGAATTGTCCTTCTAAACCTAACAGTTCCGCCGCTGTCACCCAAAAGCAAATGACGTTGTGGTGCAGGCTTCATTTTGGGCCTACTTTTCTCATGGTCGCTGCGCTCAGACCGAGCGAGCTACGGTCAAGCGGGATATCTCATTGAACTCGGCACGGCCTAGGGATTATGTTTATACCATTGCCTGCTCTCTGTGTCTTTAGGCACCGCACTTTTTTACTCCATCCTTGCTGTGTGTGTGTGTGTGAGAGCTTTTCTTATTCTGACACCAAACTGATATCAATTGACACCAAACCCACTCATTTAGAAGCCAACTATCACATATGTCAGAGCAGGCCCATAATTCACAGCGCCTTTAGTTTAAAACATACTAAAAACGTAAAACAAATAGTTATATTCTAGCTACGGGTCCAGTTCGGACATTATGTGTAGTCCTATGTGAGGCGACCCCGAATCCCGGGTTTTGGCTCGATAGGTCCTTCGGTGCCCAAGTAAAACCCTAATTGGCGCTGAAAATTCTCTTTTTTTCCATGCCTTGCTATGGGGTCCTTGAATGAGCTATCGGACAGAAATGTTGGGGTCCGTGTCTATGGGCCGAGCCGGTTTCAATGCACCTAGTCTTGTGTCTCTGAGACTTTTCTAAATGTCGCCATTTTCGTAATGGTCAAAATGAATTGAAGTCATTGCAAATGTACGAGGCTGTTTCTCGGTCCGAGAACCTTCTAGAGCCACCTAACTCACCACGCACTATCGACCTGAGGTCTAGAACAGGTTTCTAAAGTTTTGGAACTCTAGGTCTGACGGTTCTTTTTTAGCTCGAACAAATCTAACTATTGGAGGCAGTGTCAGTCTCTACGCACCCCAATACGTCCCTCCTTCCAAGTTGTGTATCTGTGTGATTTAGTTTCCTTTGAATTTTTATGGGAAAAATGACTGATTTACAGTTCATATGGGTTGCCTAATCACACATATGAAGTTTTGGACAGATCTGATTTTTGTAACCCTTCCAAACAGCCCCTGAGACACCAATTATGGCACTTCCGGTTGGCACAGGAAGCTATAAGTCAACACATATCCTCATTGGGGTATGCTTTTACAGAATCCTGAGTTTTAAGTCTTTACGTTAAGAATTGACTGATTTACACAGGGTTCAATGCACTATGTCTATCAAATTGCAGGCAGGGTATGGATATACACTTTCAGGGTGATTTTTCCGGTTGGTCCAGGAAGCTTAGAATCGACACAGGTAGACCTCATAGTGTCCTGATGGACTGTCATCAAAGACAGGTTCATAAGGCGTTCATAACCCACATAGGCCTCAGGTTGAATTTAGAGGAGCAGGCAATGTATTCCTATGGGGAGAGAAATCAATGCAAACTGTTTGATGTAAACACCTTATTTAAACTGTGAAGGGTTAATGCCACACGGTCAAGGTTAGGCTTGCACGGATCGGGAGGACCTTAGGAACGTACCAGAGGTCGAATTTTGTTTCTCACCCTAACGGTTCTCTCACTGTCACCCAAAAGCAAATGACATTGTGGGGCAGGCTTCATTTTGGGCCTACTTTTCTAATGGTCGCTGCGCTTAGACCGAGCGAGCTACGGTCAAGCGGGATATCTCGTTGAACTCGGCACGGCCTTGGGATTATGGTAATGCCATTGCCTGCTCTCTGTGTCTTTAAGCACCGCACTTTGTCACTCCATCCTTGCTGTGTGTGTGTGAGAGAGCTTTTCTTTGACATCTGTTGGAAGAAATGACTGATTTTACAGTTCAGGAGGGTTGCCTAATCACACATATGAAGTTTTGAAAAGATCTGACCTTTTTAATCCTTGGAAACAGCCACTATGACACCATTTAAGGCACTTCCTGTTGGCACAGGAAGTTATAAATAAACTCATATCCTGATTGGGGTATGCCTTTACAGAATCCTGAGTTTTAAGTCTTTACGTTAAGAACTGAGTTATTTACGGAGGGTTTAGTGAGTGTGTGTTATTTCAGAAAATCATAGAAAATCACAGAAATCTCGCAGAGCTCCGCAGCACACTTTAAAAATATTCGTATGAACACCCTGCAACTGGATCTGTAACTGTTGAAAAAAAAACACCTATCTTTGAACATCACCAATCTGTCATTGTACGATTTCTCTTAAATGACGATAGATAAATGGCAGATTTTTTTTTATTGACACCGGAGGCTCCTTGACTTTGACGTGAAGTGGAAAAATAATTTCTCTATTTTCATTTTGGACCTTTAATCCCAGAAAAATGGCCATAACTCAAAAACCGTTGAGGCCTAGACGCCATCTTGTTCGGGCCAACTGCCCATTAGGCCAAGCCTATGCTTACCAAGTTTCGGCTTTGAAATATTTTCAGTTTTCGAGATAAGGCCCCGTCGTGATTCGTGATGTTTTGTCAAATTGCAATATGATTGCTTATGCCCTCTTGTGGGATTTCCCGGGATAGCGGAAAAATGACCAAAATTTGATTATTTTATAAAACGAAAACCAAATGTCCGACAAAGTTCATTTGATGACTTCCCGGTAGGTCCGGCCCTGCCGCTCGGCCCGACGCCATCCCCGAATTTAACAAATGTTTTCGGACGTCTAGTAAGGGACCGTACATTTGCAATATGGACTTTCTCACTAACCATACGGCGAATGTCGAAATGTTCCCTTAAGGTATGTAAGTAGTGGGTAGGCAGGTAGGAGAAGGTAGAAGAGGGGGCTTTGACATTTACTTTCTTTGCTTTGGTTCCATCCAGCCCCTTTTCCCCATATTACCGTGTGACAGAATAAATTCCTTGTAAACGGTACCACTCTCTCTGCCTTTGTCATCCTTACTCACACCTACAGTCCCATACCTCTTTCACTTCACGGGGAGTTGAGATATAGCAGGGTGTTGCGTTCCCTAATCACAGAGGCGTGTGTCACAGTCAGTTACTACAGTCAACAAATGACTGCAACACTTAACAATCAGTTAGTTCCAGAGTGGAGGGCAAGGAATAAGTTAATCCTAAATATTTCTAAAACTAAAAGCAATGTTTTTGGGACAAGGGTAGTCTAGTGGAAGGTTGCAAGTTCAAATCCCCGAGCTGACAAGGTACAAATCTGTCGTTCTGCCCCTGAACAGGCAGTTAACCCACTGTTCCTAGGCCGTCATTGAAAATAAGAATTTGTTCTTAACTGACTTGCCTAGTTAAATAAAGGTAAAATAAAAAAATAAAAATCATTCACTAAACCTCAACCAAATCTTGTAATATGAAAATTGAACAAGTTGAGGTGACTAAACTGATTGGAGTAACCCTGGATTGTAAACTGTCATGGTCAAAACACATTGATACAACATACTCTGAGGAGTAGTGTGTCCATAGTAAAGGGCTGCTCTACCTTCTCTTGGAAGTACCCATCCCGGATCCGGGAGAATTGTCATCAACTACACTAATTAGCATAGCGCAACGGTCAAAAAAATATTACTAGAATAGATTCATATTCATGAAATCACAAGTGAATTGTAGTGAAACACAGCTTAGCCTTTTGTTAATCACCCTGTCCTCTCAGATTTTGAAATTATGCTTTACAGCCAAAGCAAGACAAGCGTTTGTAAATTTATCGATAGCCTAGCATAGCATTATGTCCAGTTAGCAGCAGGACCTTGGTCACGAATTAGAAAAGCAATCAAATTAATTGTTTACCTTTCAGTTTTGGATGTTTTCACTCACGAGACTCCCAGTTAGACAGAAAATGTTCCTTTTGTTCCATAAAGATTATTTTTATACCCAAAATATGTTGAGAAATCCACCAGAAATAGCGGTCACGACACGGCGGAAAAAAATCTAAATTATATCCATAATATCGACAAACATGGCAAACATTTTTTATCAATCCTCAAGGTGTTTTTCAAATATCTATTCGATAATATATCAACCGAGACAATTGGCTTTTCAGTAGGAGCGAGAGGAAAATGACTACCTCTGTCTTTTACGCAAGAATCACTCAGAGCCCTCAGCTGGCCAATTACGCAATGTAGTTGTTCACGCTCATTCTTCAACATAAAGGCGTGAAACTACGTCAAAATGCTCTAGACAGGGAATACATAGAAAAAGGAATCTGGTTGATATCCCTTTCAATGGCCAATAGGGTTGCATAGGAACACAACTGTTTCAAAACATGAGTCACTTCCTGATTGTATTTTTCTTAGGCTTTCGCCTGCAATATCAGTTCTGTTATACTCACAGACAATATTTTTGACATTTTTGGAAACTTTTCTATCCTAAGCTGTCAATTATATGCATATTCTAGCATCTGGTCCTGAGAAATAGGTCATTTACTTTGGGCACGTTATTTTTCCAAAAATGAAAATAGTGCCCCCTAGCTTCAAGAGGACAGCACTATCAACAAGACCGGTCCTACAGACCCTTTTTTTCTCCCCTGGACTACTTTTCAGTCGTGTAGTCAGGTGCCACAAAGGGACTAAAGAAAATTGCAATTGGCTCAAGAACAGGGCAGCGTGGCTTGCCCTTGGATGTACAGAGATAGCTAATATGAGTAATATATGTCAATCTCTCCTGCCTCAGTGGACTTCATCACTACTTGTGAGAGTTACTGACATAATGAATGCACCGAGCTGTCTGTTTGAACTACTACAGCACAGTTCGGACACCTATGCATACCCCACAAGACATGGCACAAGAGGTCACTTCACAGTCCCCAAGTCCAGAACAGACTATGAGAGGCGCACAGTACTACATAGAGCCATGTCTACATGTCTACATGGAACTCTATTCAGATAAAATTACAACCTATGGAACAGTGGGGACTGTAGAGCAACACAAACCTAGTTACAGACACATATATGCATACACACACACACGATAACATACGCAATATACACACATAGACATGGATTTTGTACTGTACAGAACGTCTGCATTTATCACTTATGTATAGTACAGTTTACTACAGAATTCTATAATAAGTACTGTAGTATGTATTTGGAAAATATTTTACCGTTAGAAAAAATACATTTCCATTGATATTTGCATTTTTCTAAGCAAATTCATACTTTCTCAACTTTTGGTTTCTAAAGACGCGAACCAGTCGTTCGTTTGATTTGTTTTATATTTAAGGACGCGACCAAGTTGTTCAAGGTGTCCCAATACATTTTCGAACTGTCCTGATATATTATCCAACTGTTCCTTTATCTGGTTTTAATGTCCTTCTAGCCAATCAGAAACGAGTGTTCAAAAATGCTGTGGTATAATCTATATTATAAACTGGGTGGTTTGAGCCCTGAATGCTGACTGGCTGACAGCCATGGTATATCAGATCGTATACCATGGGTATGACAAAAAAAACGTATTTGTACTGCTCTAATTCCATTGGTAAACAGTTTATAATAGCAATAAGGCACCTTGGGGGTTTGTGATATATGGCCAATATACCACAGCTAAGGGCTGTGTCCAGGCACTCCATGTTGCGTCGTGGTTAAGAACAGCCCTTGGCCATATACCACACCAGAGAGAATAAAGTAGATGGCACACGTCAAAAGTTTGATTGATGGCCCTATGTCCGATGACGTGTGCATACCCATATTTGGGCATCCGGTCAGGACATCCTGGTGGGAACTTATGACGTGCTTATGCCCATATATGAGCATCATGTTCCTGTTCTCAGTCGTTAGAGGGTGTGCTAATTTATGCATATTCCTTTGAAGTTATCATGATGATTTGATGTCTAGGGACCTTTTGAACTGCGGGGATGTGTTTGAACATTTCAAAAAGTATGGCCGCCCCACCCCCTGTTTTATTGACCTTAGGGCTATTGTCTATGAAACAGGAATGTCCGGGGTATTGGGTGTGGCAGAAGTATTATAAATAAAGCCCAGAACAAGACATGTGACCCCAGAACGCTAAACAAGATTTTAAAAATAAACATGGATTTTGTGATCAGTGGCAAAGCTGTGATGACTGTAACAACGAAAGCAGGACCACGGCTGAAACAGAGAACTGGCCAAGTATAAAGCCACAATATACGATGCACCAAAAAAGTGTTTTTTAAGTGTGTATAGAACCCAAATACCGCCCGCATCTGCACTGAAAATTCAGGTGCTGATGTCTAACGGACAGCATTGGGGGTATCAGGTAGCCGAAGGAGAAGTATATACCGACCAGAGTATAGGAGTGGACTACGGGCTTGAAGACTGGTTGGTTTTTTGCAAGGTTGTGTGTCCCGAACTGAGACTTGGCACGGCTTGTTCACGGGCTATGAGACACGTTGGGAAGGTGCCCCTGAATATTTCACAGGTTGAAAATACAAAGAAAGAATGGACTTCCATGTGGCTGCGAGGAGTTCTCTATCAGCAACGAGGAAACCCCAACCAAAACATTCGTGATGGTGGTCTGACTGGGGATTTTAGGTTGCGCATGCTTATTCCTTTTTAAAGTTGGGATTTAATGGAATTGAAAATGTTAGTTGTTGGATGCTCTTTTTGAACAGAGCCAACAGCGGCAGAGCATTGTTCATGTAAGGAAGTGCAAAATATATATATACGAATCCTGAGGATTATGATTCAAAGGAGCCCCAAGAAGGTACATCCTCAGAAGGGTCAGCCTCCGAAGAAAACTAAGTACGCAGCTGCGTTAACCACGCCCTGACACCCAAAGGTCTGGTTCAACAATAAAAGGAGTGCCCGTAAAGCCTCCAGTTCTTTATTTCAGCATATACCATGGATATTCATACAACATACCAGGACTCCGAAACGTCGTGGGGTCCAGACCCTAAGGACTCTATGCCTCTCGGCCCAAGTTTCTACTCCCCCTGGCAAGACCTGTGACACCCACTACATGTACACAGTTTGAGGATATGTTTGATGGGGTGGCCAGTACTATTTTTGTGGACACCATCAAGGCCTTTGTAGCCACACTTTTAGATATGGTTATTGGAGAGGATATAAGAGAAATGCAACGGTTGTGAGATCAATCACCCCAGCCAGCACCATTATCCGACCCCCCCCCAAGATACTACTTCTTCAACCATTTTGAGGCGCTGGTGAAAAGTATTTGGTCCCGCAGGTTTATACCAGTGCTGGTCAGAGCCCTGGAGTCTATGGGTCTTGTGCCGTCTATTCCCAGAGTTTTCGGGGTAACCGAGGCTTTCCTACATGAACTGAAGGAGGCAATCTACATCCACGAGAAACTCAAAGAAATCCGACACACTCTGGTGGACGACAGCAAACACAGGGAAGCTGTGGTGGCTGATGTGATGACTTTCTGGCTAAATAAACCCCAAGAGACCGAGCGACAATTTGTTATTTAGATGTAAAGCAATGGGCAACTATGTGTATTCGATGGTAGAGAAAATAAATAAATTTGTTCTTTTGACAGAACATACAAATGTACATAACGTGCCAATGTAAATTCAGATTTATTTTTATAAATATGAACTTCATCAAACAAAACATACATGTATTGTGTAACATGAAGTCCTATGAGTGTCATCTGATGAAGATCATCAAAGGTTAGTGATGAATTCTATCTCTATTTCTGCTTTTTGTGACTCCTCTCTCATGCACACGTCATCCGGACATAGGGCCATCAATCAAACTTTTGACGTGTGCCGTCTACTTTATTCTCTCTCACACCCCCTCGGGCCTTATTGCTTAAGTAAACTTTTGTATTTTTAATGTGGGGAGGAAGAGGAGAGGTGGAAGAGATGGAGGTCTATGGAACCTCTGCGGTAACAATGGAGCGCTGTGCCAAACCATGTACAGGATGCCACCCCATCTGGGATTCCATCGTCACATGAGACTGAAATGGAAAATGAGTGTATTAATTAAAACCTCTTCGGGCAGGTGGGAAAAAGATCAGCCAAGGGTCCCACAGAGAGATGCCTCTCACTCTTTCATCGACCATAGACTTTATTCATGCTGGATATCACGCTCATGGCCGCCACGTGAAAAATGTCTATTTGAATAATAATTGTCCTCCTGTTTGCCATCTGAAATTCAGAGCTTGTTTTGATCAGGGCTACGTCTATTGATTCCGTGTGAGATTCATTTTAAAAAGACTTGATGAGGGATCAAAGAAAATAAAAAGTAAAAAAAGGACATAAATAATGACATTGATGTTGTAACTTTAGTTAGTCTTGTAGTCTGGGGTACACAACACAACATGACAACATTAACTTCAAACAGCAGCTCAGGCTGGTTGGCTGAAAAGTAACCGAGCATCATAAACATAAAAGCACAACGTCTGAATTGATTTGAAATTTCATATACATTAATTGGTTCATATGTTTATCATTTCCCCACCAGAGTAAAAAGCTATTATTTCCACAGAGCCAGCACAACAACTCAAATTCCACTTCATTGTTTCCTCATTTTATTTTTCTGTTATTATTGTTTGTTTCTTCAGAAGTGGAGGATTATGCCATGTGGAGACAGAAAGAGAGAGAAAGAGAGTGTATGTGCTTCCATGCTGGGCCTTGTCTCATCAGAAGCAGAGACAGAGACATGTAATTAGCCAGAGATCAAAAGGAGGGAGGCTGGAGCGGTGGAGTGGTGTGCCCATGGTAGGGAGTGGAACCATGAGACAACAACACAACACGGTGTTGGGCGGGTGGACTCACAGGGGCACTGAAGACGGACGATTTCAATAATGCAGTTATTGCTTGCATATTTTTCTTCAACTCCTATTTTGTGTTCACGACAGCATGGATTACTTACCAAACGTCCCTGTGCTACTATACTAGTTATTGATGTAATTATAGGCCCTTTTGCAGACTGACATCAATAAACATAAGAAGGCCCAGAGTTTATACTGGTCAGTATTTTTAACATAGTCAGGAAAAACTCTGGCCCCCAATTCCTATTGGGCAAGTTCCTATTGAGCAAAACATAATCCAAAACAAACCGCAAATGCACCCAACAAGTTTGTAGTGTCCCAAGCTTAATATAGTCATTGTGTGCAAGGAATATTGGAACCAAATGCAAAACATTTTACTACCATAATACACTATAAGTGAATTTGTCTAATTACTTGTGACTTCTTCTAAACTGTAAAATAGATGTGTATGAAAATACCCTAAAATAAAAGGTTACATTCTGTACTGCCACCTAACATGAAAAATTATAGAGCCAAATTAACAAATGTAGCTTCACTATCCAAATACGTATGGAGGGAAGAAAAAGGTTTAAAATGTACATTTCAGTGTTGGCATGTCATATATCCACAAGCCTCCTGTTAATGTCTCTCTAGTGGTCACAGAGGGAATTTTACTCCTGACACAGGTAGTTTTTTTGAAGAAGGTGTTGATTTTTCTGAAGTGAGAGGAGAGTGAGTAATGCCAAAGCTAGCACCGTCCACCTTTCAGAATCAGGGAAGGCTGTAGTGTGTGTGTGTGTGTGTGTGTGTGTGTGTGGGCCATAGTATGTGAGAGCCCCCACCACCTTCTGAGCTAGGCCCTAAACTACTGTTATTCTGCTCTACTTGGAAGGATTAGGGAATTTAGGGTCTGGTATTTCCTGCAACACGGGTTACAAAATCTGTTGATTTCAGTGTACTTAGGCTAAGCCCTCCTCGGTCATGCTAGGCACTATTCATTTATTACCATGGACAGGGAAAGCATTGCACAGTGTTTATCTATTCAGCAGAAAGGAATAACATAAATCCCTGTGTAAACGTTATCTGTCTGTGATTGTATACAGTCTGTCACAGTAATGGTTTGGTGAAGAAATGAGGACTACATGGTGGAGGCTTTTTCTGGAGGCCCCACAAGACCCCCCTGCATCTACCCCTCCACCCCAGTACCACCCAGACCTCTGGGGTCTTGAAGCTGAGGCTTGGCCTGGGCAGGAAAGGGGAGCAGGAGGATTCCTGGTCCTGGATCCTGCCTCTTTTCTAGACTTTGGAAGAGTAGTCAGTGCATCATGAGGAGACATATTTCACAGACATTTCTTTAGGACATTACAGACCCCCAAAAAATCTATGTATATTTTTTAGAAAGGCACATTAGGCCACTTCTTCTCCTAAGTCAGGGGCCACGGGATGCTGAGCAGAGCAGTACGCCTTTCTCCTATCTCAGGGCAGGAGGGTAGAGGAGGGTGCCCCTGACTCCAAAGTGTTCCATCAAGGGAAGTGGAGAGGGTTGAAGAGGTGAGAGGGGTGATGCGAGGGGTGAGGAGGTGTGAGGAGCTCCTGACTGACTCCAAAGTGATCGATGCCAGGAGGATTACTGTGAGAGATAAGAGAGCCAACTGGAAGCAGAGGAGACTAGCCAGAAAGCCTTGCGGCATGGCCTCCCTAATGTGACAAACAACATCAATAATATCAGTGGCAGAGAGGCACAGAGAGGGAACTCTCTTTTCCTCCCCTGGTATTCAACTTGATGTTGTTTCAATGGTATGTGGAGAGAGAGTGGTGAAAGTGAAGGCATATGTAGACTTTGAACATAACTTGTTTTTTTGTAATATCACCCTCTCCTATCCTCTCTCTTTCTCCCTTACGTTCTCAGTGCTCGACTGCAAAAAGTCTAAAAAGTAAACCAATATACTGCATGCTCTTCAAATCACGTTTTATTGGTTACATACACATATTTAGCAGATGTTATTGCGGGTGTAGCGAAATGCTTGTGTTCCTAGCTCAAGCAGTGCAGTAATATCTAACAATTCATGACAATACACACAGATTCAAAAGTAAAATAATGGGATTAAGAAATATATAAATATTAGGACGAGCAATGTCGGAGTCCAGATTATAAATATACTGTATATACTGTATGTGGTGGGATGTATAGGCATTATGGACATTATGTGGATATAATATTTAGCATATCTGTAGAACACAGGACAGAATAGTACTTATACAGCAATAGTTAAATATGATGGCATTGACTAGAATACATGATATGCTGTACATGTGAAATTATTAAAAGAGTATGCAAACATCATTAAAAAGTGACCAGTGATCCTATGTGTATGTACATAGGGCAGCAGACTCTCAGGTGCAGGCTTGAGTAACTGGCTGGTAGCTGGCTAGTGACAAGTGATAAGTTCAGGGTAGAGTGCTGGGTGTAGGCCAGCTAGTGATGGCTATTTAACAGTGTGATGGCCTTGAGATAGAATCTGTTTTTCAGTCTGTCAGTCCCAGCTTTGATGCACCTGTACTGACCTCGCCTTCTGGATGATAGCGGGGTGAACAGGCAGTGGCTCGGGTGGTTGATGTCCTTGATAATCTTTTTGGCCTTCCTGTGCCATCGGATGCTGTAGGTGTCCTGGGGGGCTGGCTGTGTGCCCCCGGGGATTCGTTGGGCAGACTGCACCTCCCCTGGAGAGTCCTGCGATTGCAGGAATCGAACAAAACAAACATTTCTTGTGGAAGTGGGTCCTGGGAGTGCATTCCGATGAAGATCAGTGAAGATTTATAATGCTATTTATGACTTTTGTTGACTCCACAATTTGGAGGGTAACTGTATGGCTTGCTTTTGTGTCTGAACGCTGTTCTCAGATGATTGAATATTGTGCTTTTGCCGTAAAGCTTTTTTGATATCTGACACAGTGATTGCATTAAGAACAAGTTTATCTTTAAATCTATGTAAAACATGTATCTTTCATCAGTTTATGATGAAGATTTCTGTTATTTGATGTCACTCTCGCAATTTCTCCGGATGTTTTGGAGGCATTTCTGAACATGGCGCCAATGTATACTGAGGTTTTTGGATATAAATATGCAGTTGATCGCAAAAAACATACATGTATTGTGTAACATTAAGTCCTGAGAGTGTCATCTGATGAAGATCGTCAAAGGTTAGTGATTCATTTTATCTATATTTCTACTTTATGTGACATTCTTTGGTTGGAAAATGGCTGAATGCTTTCTATGACTAGTTGCTGACCAAACTTATGTTCTGCTTTTGCTGAAAAGCCTTTTTGAAATCGGACTGGATTAACGAGAAGTGTATCTTTAAAATGGTGTAAAATACTTGTATGGTTGAGGAATTTTAATTATGAGATTTCTGTTGTTTTGAATTTGGCGGCCTGCAATTTCACTGGCTGTTGGCGAGGTGGAATGATCCCAGAGAGGTTAACCTGTCTAGCGGAACCCCCCGCAACAGCCAGTGAAAGTATTTTTCACCATTTTAAAGATAAAATTCTCGTTAATCCAGTCACAGTGTCTGATTTCAAAAAGGATTTACAGCGAAAGCATCACAAACGATTATGTTAGGTCACCACCAAGCCACAGAAAAACACAGCCATTTTTTCCAGCCAAAGAGAGGAGTCACAAAAAGCAGAAATAGAGATAAAATTAATCACTAACCTTTGATGATCTTCATCAGATGACACTCATAGGACTTCATGTTACACAATGCTTGTATGTTTTGTTTGATAAAGTTCATATTTGTATTACAAATCTGAGTTTACATTGGCGTGTTATGTTCAGTAGTTCTAAAACATGCGGTGATATTGCAGAGAGCCACATCAATTTACAGAAATACTCATAATAAACATTGATAAAGATACAACTAATATATATGGAACTTTAGATAAACTTCTCCTTAATGCAACCGCTGTGTCAGATTTCAAAAAAACTTTACGGAGAAAGCAAACCATGCAATAATCTGAGTACAGCCATTAGACAACAAAGCAGCCAAAAAGATACACGCCATATTGGGTAGTCAACATTACTCAGAAATAGCATTTTAATTATTCACTTACCTTTGATGATCTTCATCAGAATGCACTCCCAGGAATCCCAGTTCCACCATAGATGTTTTATTTGTACGATAATGTCCATCAGTTATGTCCAAATATCTTCTTTTGTTAGGGCGTTTGGTAAACAAATCCAAAAGCCCTTTCAGGTCACGCCGAACGTCAGACAAAAAGTTAAAAAGTTCTGTTACAGCCTGTAGAAACATGCCAACCTAAGTATGGAATCAATCATTAGGGTGTTTTTAACATAGAACTTCATTAATGTTCCAACCGGGTTCCTTTGTCTGTACAAATGAAGTGGAACGTAACTACCGTTTACGTGAGCACGCCAGACCGAGGCTGTGGCACTCTGCCAGACCACTCACTCAAAGAGCCCTCATGAGCCCCTCCTTTAGATAGAAACCTCACAACAGGTTCTAAATACTGTTGACATCTAGTGGAAGCCTTGGGAAGTGAAACATTACTATTATCACCCTGTATCTTCAATGGGGGCTGAGTTGAAAAACTACAAACCTCAGATTTCCCACTTCCTAGTTGGAATTTTTCAGGTTTTTGCCTTCCATATGAGTTCAGTTATACTCACAGACATCATTCAAACAGTTTGAGAAACTTCAGAGTGTTTTCTATCCAAATGTACTAATCATATGCATATTCTAGCTTTTACGGCTGAGTAGCAGGCAGCTTAATTTGGGCACGTTTTTCATCCAAGCTACCCAATACTGCCCCCTACCCCAAAGAAGTTAACACAGTGTCCAAAGAAGGGCCAGATGTATACAGAATGGTGTCATCTGCGTAGAGGTGGATCAGAGAATCACCAGCAGCAAGAGCGACATCATTGATGTATACAGAGAAGAGAGTCAGTCCGAGAATTGAACCCTGTGGCACCCCCATAGAGACTGCATGAGGTCCGGACAACAGGCCCTCCGATTTGACACACTGACCTCTATCAGAGAAGTAGTTGGTGAACCAGGCGAGGCAATCATTTGAGAAACCAAGGCTGTTGAGTCTGCCAATAAGAATGTGGGGATTGACAAAGTCAAAAGCCTTGGCCAGGTCGATGAATATGGCTGCACAGTAATGTCTCTTATCGATGCCGGTTATGATATCATTTAGGACCTTGAGCGTGGCTGAAGTGCACCCATGACCAGCTCTGAAACCAGATTGCATAGTGGAGAAGTTCTGTTTGTTGACTTGGCTTTCAAAGACCTTAGAAAGGCAGGGTAGGATAGATATAGGTCTGTAGCAATTTGGGTCTAGAGTGTCTCCAGGGGACGAAGCGACGGCGGAGCAAGTTGAGAAAAACCCCATTGGGCGAATCACGTTGGTGGTCCAGTCGTGATGAGTTGATGAGGGTCCAAGCCAGTTGGCAAAAAGAGGTATTGTAGCACAAGTAGTGGTTGACGGACCCCTTTGGCTAGACGGGAGATGGGCCTAGCAAGGCTAGCTCCAGGCTAATTGGTTATTGCTTCGGGACAGTGAGGTTAGCCAGGAGTGGCCCCTCAAATAGCAGCTAGCTAGCTGCGATGATCCAGATGAAGAAAATAAAAGGTTCAAAGCTTACAGTAGGAATCCGAAGATATAGGTCCGATTTGCTCTGGCTTGAGTCGCACTGTGCAGACTGGCGAGAGTTATCTGTGCTAGAGGTGACTGATGAACGCTAGCAGTGGCAAGCTGACTACTAGCTAGTAGCTAGTTAGCTGGCTAGCTTCAGTTGTGGTTCCGGTTCAGACGAAGGATCAGCAGGGCTCAGTATGATGGGTATAGTGGCCAAAGAATTTGTCCGATGGGCCTCTTAAGTTAACAGTTCAATATACTTTAGACAGCAGTGGACCGGTAGCCAGTTAGCTGGCTAGCTTTTGATCAGTTGATGAGTTCTTAAGTATAGAAATAGTAGATCCATATCACATTGGGTGAGGCGGGTTGCAGGAGAGTATATTCAGTCCATAGATAGAAAGAGATATATATACAGTGGGGCGAAAAAGGATTTAGTCAGCCACCAATTGTGCAAGTTCTCCCACTTAAAAAGATGAGAGAGGCCTGTAATTTTCATCATAGGTACACTTCAAATATGACAGACAAAATGAGAAAACAAATCCAGAAAATCACATTGTAGGATTTTTAAGGAATTTATTTGCAAATTATGGTGGAAAATAAGTATTTGGTCAACTACAAACAAGCAAGATTTCTGGCTCTCACAGACCTGTAACTTCTTCGATATAGGGGGCGCTCTTTTAATTTTTGGATGAAAAACGTTCCCGTTTTAAACAAGATATTTTGTCACGAAAAGATGCTCGACTATGCATATAATTGACAGCTTTGGAAAGAAAACACTCTGACGTTTCCAAAACTGCAAAGATATTGTCTGTGAGTGTCACAGAACTGATGTTACAGAAAAAACCCAGATAAAAATACAATCAGGAAGTGCCGCATTTTTTGAAACCGCCTCATTGCAATGACTCCTTATATGGCTGTGGAGGAGCTAGGAGTCAGCTTACCTTTTCCACGTTTTCCCCAAGGTGTCTGCAGCATTGTGACGTATTTGTAGGCATATCATTGGAAGATTGACCATAAGAGACTACATTTACCAGGTGGTCGCTTGGTGTCCTCCGTCGCAATTATTGCGTAATCTCCAGCTGCAGTATTTTTCCGTATTCTTCTGATGAGAAGTCAGCTGCCACCACTGATAGATTTTCGAATAGATATGTGAAAAACACCTTGAGGATTGATTATAAACAATGTTTGCCATGTTTCTGTCGATATTATGGAGCTAATTTGGAAAAAAGTTTGGCGTTGTAAGTGACTGCATTTTCGTTTTTTTTTCTTAGCCAAACGTGATGAACAAAACTGAGCTATTTCTCTTACACAAATAATCTGAGAGTCTCGTCATTGAAAACATCCGAAGTTCTTCAAAGGTAAATTATTTTATTTGAATGCTTTTCTTGTTTTTGTGAAAATGTTGCCTGCTGAATGCTAGGCTTAATGCTATGCTAGGCTATCAATACTCTTACACAAATGCTTGTGTAGCTTTGGTTAAAGCATATTTTGAAAATCTGAGATGACAGTGTTGTTAACAAAAGGCTAAGCTTGTGTTTCAATATATTTATTTCATTTCATTTGCGATTTTCTTGAATAGGAAACGTTGCATTATGGTAATGAGCTTGAGGCTATGATTACGCTCCCGGATACGGGACGCTAGAGGTTAAGCCAGTACATGTCCAGGCCCGTCTGTAGTTTGCTAGAGAGCATTTGGATGATCCAGAAGAAGATTGGGAGAATGTCATATGGTCAGATGAAACCAAAATATAACTTTTTGGTAAATACTCTACTCGTCGTGTTTGGAGGACAAAGAATGCTGAGTTGCATCCAAAGAACACCATACCTACTGTGAAGCATGGGGGTGGAAACATCATGCTTTGTGGCGTTTTTTCTGCAAATGGACCAGGACGACTGATCCGTGTAAAGGAAAGAATGAATGGGGCCAAGTATCATGAGATTTTGAGTGAAAACCTCCTTCCATCAGCAAGGGCATTGAAGATGAAACATGGCTGGGTCTTTCAGCATGACAATGATCCCAAACACACCGCCCGGGCAACGGAGGAGTGGCTTCGTAAGAAGCATTTCAAGGTCCTGGAGTGGCCTAGCCAGTCTCCAGATCTCAAACCCATAGGAAAAAAAGCAGGATATAACCCCACCCACTTTGCCAAGGCACAGCCCCTACACCACTAGAGGGATATCTTCTACCACCAACCTACTACTCTCAGACAAGGCCGAGTATAGTCCACGAAGACCTCCCCCACGGCACGAACCTGAGGGGGAGCCAACCCAGACAGGAAGATCACCAGTGACTCACCAGTCATCAGTGACTCAACCTACTCATGTGACGCACCCCTCCTAGGGATGGTATGGAAGAGCACCAGTAAGCCAGTGACTCAGTCCCCGTAATAGGGTTAGAGGCAGAGAATCCCAGTGAAGAGAGGGGAACCGGCCAGGCAGAGACAGCAAGGGCGGTTCATTGCTCCAGTGCCTTTCAGTTCACCTTCACCACCCCTGGGCCGGACTACACTCAATCATAGGACTTACTGAAGAGATGAGTCTTCAATAAAGACTTAACTTCTTGTGACTAGCAATCCCGGATCCGGGAGCGTAATCATAGCCTCAAACTAATTAGCATAACGCAGCAGACATAAAACTAGAAAATGTTACTATTCATGAAAATCACAAATGAAATATATTGAGACACAGCTTAGCCTTTTGTTAATTACACTGTCATCTCAGATTTTCAAAATATGCGTTACAGCCAACACTAGACAAGCATTTGTGTAAGTTCATAATGGCATAATGCTATGCTAGGCTCTGCTGACAGCAGGCAACATTTTCATGAAAATAAGAAAAGCAATCAAATTAAATAATTTACCTTTGAAGAACTTCGTATGTTTTCACTCAGGAGATTTCCAGTTAGATAGCAAATGTTCCTTTTTTCCAAAAATATTATTTTTGGATGCGAAATAGCCCCGTTTGTTCATCATGCTTGGCTGAGAAATCAACCGGAAAATGCTATCACTACAACGCCAAACTTTTTTCCAAATTAGCTCCATAATATCGACAGAAACATGGCAAACGCTGTTTAGAATCAATTCTCAAGGTGTTTTTAACATATATATTCAATAATATATCCGTCGAGGCAATTGGTTTCTCATAAGAAGCGATTGGAAAAATGGCTACCTCAGTATTTTACGCAAGATTTTCTGCGGGAGACATCAGGTGACCACTTTCTAAATGTGGTCCCTTACGGCTATTCTTCAACAGAAATGCATAAAAAGACGTCACAATGCTGTAGGCACCTTGGGGAATACGTAGAAAACGTAAGCTCATTCATTCACAGCCATATAAGGAGTCATTGGCATGAGGCGGTTTCAAAAAATGCGGCACTTCCTGATTGGATTTTTATCTGGGTTTCGCCTGTAGCATATCAGTTCTGTTGCACTCACAGGCAATATCTTTGCAGTTTTGGAAACGTCAGAGTGTTTTCTATCCAAAGCTGTTAATTATAGGCATAGTTGAGCATCTTTTCGTGACAAAATATCTTGTTTAAAACGGGAAGGTTTTTCATCAAAAGATTAAAATATCGCCCCCTAGTCGTAAAATAATTGAGACTGAGTCTGTGTCTCTCACATGGATTGGCAGATCATTCCATGAAAATAGAGCTCTGTAGGAGAAGGCCCTGCCTCCAGCTGTTTGCTTAGAAATTCATTGGGACATTAAGGAGGTCTGTGTCTTGTGACCGTAGCGTATGGGTAGGTAAGTACGGCAGGACCAAATCTAAAAGATAGGTTGGGGCAAGACCATGTAATTCTTTGTTGGTTAGCAGCAAAACCTTGAAATCAGCCCTAGCCTTAACAAGAAGCCAGTGTCGAGAGGCTAGCACTGGAGTAATATGATAACAAATAATGAGTCTAGTCAAGAGTCTAGCAGCCGTGTTTAGCACTAACTGAAGTTAATTTAGTGCTTTACCCAGGTAGCCGGAAAGTAGAGCACTGCAGAAGTCTAATCTAGAAGTGACAAAATCATGGATACATTTTTCTGCATCATTTCTGGACGGAAAGTTTATGATTTTGCAATGTTACGAAGATGGAAAAAACTATCCTTGAAATATTCTTGATATGTTTGTCAAAAGAGAGATCAGGGTCCAGAGTAACAACGAGGTCCTTCACAGTTTTATTTGAGATGACTGTACAACCATCAAGATGAATTGTCAGATTCAGCAGATTTCTTTGTTTCTTGGGACCTAGAACTTGCATCTCTGTTTTGTCTGTGTTTAAAAGTAAAACATACCACTATCCACTTTCATATATCTGGGGTGAAAGGAAGACTAGACTATTTATAGCCTCAAGCTCATTAGCATAACGCAATGTTAACTATTCATGAAAATCGCAAATGAAATGAAATAAATATATTTGCTCTCAAGCTTAGACTTTTGTTAACAACACTGTCATCTCAGATTTTCAAAATATGCTTTTCAACCATAGCTAAACAAGCATTTGTGTAAGAGTATTGATAGCTAGCATAGCTATAAGCCTAGAATTCAGCCAGCAACATTTTCACAAAAACAAGAAAATCATTCAAATAAAATCATTTACCTTTGAAGAACTTCTGATGTTTTCAATGATGAGACTCTGTTAGATAGCAAATGTTCAGTTTAAAAAAATATATATTTGTGTAGGACAAATTGCTCCGTTTTGTTCACGTTTGGCTATGAAAAAAACCTGTATCCAGTTATAGCCTCAAGCTCATTAGCATAACGTAACGTTAACTATTTATGAAAATCGCTAATGAAATGAAATGAATGGGCTAGCTCTCAAGCTTAGCCTTTTCTTAACAACACTGTCATCTCAGATTTTCAAAATATGTTTTTCAACCATAGCAAAACAAGCATTTGTGTAACAGTATTGATAGCTAGCATAGCATTTAGCGTAGCATTTAGCGGGCAACATTTGCACAAAAACCAGAAAAGGATTCAAATAAAATCATTTACCTTTGAAGAACTTCGGATGTTTTCAATGAGGAGACTCTCAGTTACATAGCAAATGTTCAGTTTTTCCTGAAAGATTCTTTGTGTAGGAGAAATTGCTCCGTTTTGTGCATCACGTTTGGGTACCAAAAAAACCCGAAAATTCAGTCATCAAAACGGCAAACTGTTTTCCAAATTAACTCCATAATATCAACTGAAACACGGCAAGCACTGTTTAGAATCAACCCTCAAGGTGTTTTTCACATATCTCTTTATTGATATATCGTTCGTGAATGTCTACTTTCTCCTGTGAATCGCTTGGAAAAAGACGTGCAGTTGAAGATGACGCACCAATTTCGACGGAGGACACCGGGCGAATGTAGTCTCTTATGGTCAATCTTCCAATGATATGCCTACAAATACGTCACAATGCTGCAGACACCTTGGGGAAACGATAGATCGGGCAGGCTCATTCCTTGCGCATTCACAGCCATATAAGGAGACAATGAAAAACAGAGCCTCAAAAATCCTGCTCATTTCCTGTTTGAAGTTTCATCTTGGTTTCACCTGTAGCATCAGTTCTGGGGCACTCACAGACAATATCTTTGCAGTTTTGGAAACGTCAGAGTGTTCTCTTTCCAAAGCTGTCAATTATATGCATAGTCGAGTATCTTTTTGTGACAAAATATTGCACTTAAAATGGGCACTTTTTTTGATCCAATAATGAAATAGCGCCCCCATAGATGTAACAGGTTAACTAACTTGCCCAGTTAAATAAAATAAAAAATAATAATTATCTGAAACACAGGCTTCCAGGGAGGGCAGTTTTTGGGCTTCACCATGTTTCATCAAAATGTACAGTTGTGCAATGAAAGTTAACATTATGTTTCCAAATACATCACCAAGAGGTAAAATACATAGTGAAAACAATAGTGGTCCTAAAACGGAACCTTGAGGAACACAGAAATGTACAGTTGAATTGTCAGAAAACAAAACATCCGTCGAGACAAAGATATCTTTCCGACAGATTAGATCTAAATCAGGCCAGAACTTGTCTGTGTAGACCAATTTGGGCATCCAATCTCTCCACAAGAATGTGGTGATCAATGGCAGCACTACGCAGCACTAAGGTCTGTACGAGAACAGATGCAGAGCCTTGGTCTGACGCCATTAAAAGGTAATTTACCATCTTCATGAGTGCAGTCTCATTGCAATGATGGGGTTTTAAAACCAGTCTGAAGCGTTTCGTGTACATTGTTTGTCTTCAGGAAGGGAGTGAGTTGCTGCACAACAGCTTTTTCCCCAAAATTTGAGAGGAATCGGAGATTCGATACAGGCCAATAGTTTTTTGAATATTTTCTGGGTCAAGGTTTGGCTTTTTCAAGAGAGGCTTTATTACTGACACTTTATTGAGTTTGGTACATATCCGGTGGATAGGGAGCCGTTTATTATATTCAACATAGGAGGGCCAAGCACAGAAAGCAGCACTTTCAGTAGTTTAATTGGAATAGTGTCCAGTATGCAACTAGACGTTTTAGAGGCCAAGGCTATTTTCATCAATGTGTCGAGAGATATAACATGAAAGAAACTTGAGTGTCTCCCTTGATCTTAGGTCTTGGCAGTGTTGTGCAGACTCAAGACAACTGAGTTTTGGAGAAATACGCAGATTTAAAAAAGAGTCTGTAATTTGCTTTCTAACGATTATGATCTTTTCGTCAAAGAAGTTCATGAATTTATCACTGCTGAAATGAAAGCCTTTCTTGGGGAATGTTGCTTTTTAGTTAGCTTTGCGCCAATATAAAAAATACATTTTGGATTGTTGTTATTAATCTCTTCAATGAAGTTGGAAAAATAGGATGATCGAGGAGCAGTGAGGGCTCTTCCATACTGCACAGTAGTGTCTTTCCAAGGTAGTCGGAAAACTTCCAGTTTGGTGTAGGGCCATTTCCGTTCCAATTTCTGAATACCAGGGAGCTAGTTTCTTATGACAAATGTTTTTTTGTTTTTAGGGGTGCGACTGCATCTAGGGTATTACGCAAGGTTACATTTAGTTCCTTAGTTAGGTGGTTTACCGATTTTTGTACTCTGACGTCCTTGGGTGGGTGGGGAGAGTTTGGAAGGGCATCTAGGAATCTTTGGGTTGTTCGAGAATTTATAGCACAGTTTTGATGATCCTTGGTTGTGGTTTTAGCAGATTATTTGTTGCGATTTCAAACGTAATGAAATGGTGGTCCGATAGTCCAGGATTATAGGGAAAAACATTAAGATCCACAATATGTATTCCACAGGATAAAACTAGGTCCAGAGTATGAATGTGGCAGTGAGTAGGTCCGGAGACACGTTGGACAAAACCCACTGAGTCGATGATGGCTCCAAAAGCCTTTTGGAATGGGTCTGTGGACTTTTCCATGTGAATATTAAAGTCAATAAAAATGTGAATATTATCTGCCATGACTACAAGGGAACTCAGTGAGGAACACTGTATATTACCCAGGAGCCCTATAAACAGTAGCTATAAAAAGTGATTGAGTAGGCTGCATAGACTTCATGACAAGACGCTCAAAAGATGAAAACACAGTCTTTTTTTGTAAATTTAAACTTGCTATCGTAAATGTTGGCAACACCTCCGATATGGTCACTAGTGTAACCAGGAGAGGCCTCATTTGGGGCAGCCACTGGGGCGGCAGGGTAGCCTAGTGGCTAGAGCGTTGGACTTGTAACCGAAAGGTTGCAAGGTCGAATCCCCGAGCTGACAAGGTACAAATCTGTCATTCTACCCCTGAACAGGCAGTTAACCCACTGTTCCTAGGCCGTCATTGAAAATAAGAATTTGTTCTTAACTGACTTGCCTAGTAAAAATAAAAAATTTAACAAAGTAAATTCATCAGGCCTAAGCCATGTTTCAGTCAGGCCGATCACATCAAGATTATGATCAGTGATTATTTCATTGACTATAAATGCCTTGTACGTGAGGGATCTAACATTAAGTAGCCCTATTTTGAGATGTGAGATGTCACAATCTCTTTCAATAATGACAGGAATGGAGGAGGTCTTCACTCCAGTTCGCTAAGGCGAACACCGTCATGTTTCGTTTAGCCCAACCCTGATCGAGGCACAGACACGGTCTAAATGAGGATAGCTGAGCTGACTACACTGACTGTGCTAGTAGTAGACTCCACTAAGCTGGCAGGGTGACTAACAGCCTGCTGACGTATACACTGACACAGTGTATCGGAAATTTGTTCCCACTGTAACTATTAAAACCTAACCAAACCACAAAATGTGGATAGATGGCAGCATTCCCGCTAAACTGCTCCAGATACTCAAATAGTCTAAAGAAGGCCAGTTTTACTGCTTCTTTAACCTCTCTAGGGGTGTGGGACGGTAGCGTCCCACCTGGCCAACATCCAGTGAAATTGCAGAGCACCAAATTCAAAAACAGAAATAGTCATTATAAAAATTCATGAAACTTAAAAGTATTATACATCGGTTTAACCTCTCTAGGGGTGTGGGACGGTAGCGTCCCACCTGGCCAACGTCCAGTGAGGTTGCAGAGAGCCAAATTCAATTACAGAAATGCTCATTATATAAAAATTCAGAAAACAAAACATACTTGACATAGGTTTAAAGATTAACTTCTTGTTAAACCAACCACAGTGTCATATTTATAAAATGCTTTTCGGCGAAAACATACCTAGCCCAGAACATAGCACAGTTGACAAATTATTACAAACAGTAACCAGCCAAGTAGAAGCCTTACAAAACTCAGAAATAGAGATAAAATGAATCCCTTACCTTTGATGATCTTCATATGGTGGCAATCAGAAGACATTCATTTACTCAATAAATGTTCCTTTTGTTTGATGAAGTGTCTTTATATCCAAAAACCTGTTTTGTTAGCACGTTTTCTTCAGTAATCCACAGGCCCAAACTCAATCAAAACAATCAGACAAAAAAAATCCAAATTGTATCTGTAAAGTTCATAGAAACATGTCAAACGATGTTTATATTCAAGCCTTAGGTTGTTTTTTAGCCTAAATAATCTATAATATTTCAACCGGACATTAACGTTGTCAATATAAAAGGTAAACAAGAAATGCACATGCACCTGAAAAAGCTCTGCCACTCCTCCAGACTGGTCTTACTCCCACTTTTATAAGAATACAAGCCTGAAACAATTGACTGTTGACATCTAGTGGAATGCATAGGAACTGCAAATTGAGTCCGAAGTCAATGGATACTGTAATGGCATTGAATACAAAACCAAAAAAAGAAATACTTCCTGAATGGATTTTTCTCAGGTTTTCGCCTGTCAAATCAGTTCTGCTATACTCACAGACACTATTTTAACAATTTTGGAAACTTTAGAGCGTTGTCTATCCAAATCTAGCAGTTATATGCATATCATATCTTCTGGGCCCGAGTAGAAGACCGTTTAATTTGGTCATGCTTTTCATCCAAAATTCTGAATGCTGCCCCCTACCCTAGAGAGTTAAGCCCTTGGGTTTAAGTAGAAGATCCATCGGGCTTCGCACTGGAGAAGGCACTCATCCGTATTGTGGCACCTGGGGCTTGAGAAAACACGGTCATTGACAGAACTTAAGATCAGTCACAGCATAATTAGCTTCATGATAATGTTAGCCACTGGTGATTTCAGGTCATTTCTTCAGGTGGCACTGCGGTGAACATTGATGCATAAATATCGCCTTCCCAGTTGGTTATGAACGCAGCATTAGAACCACTGGCAGTCGGTGCCAATTAAGATTTTTAAAATTATTAGCATGGCCTTGTTTCCATTTCAGCATATTGGATGACTGTCATTCATATTCCATTCACCCAACTCAATGTAACATCAATACGTTTAGGTTACTACATAATACTCAAATGTTCCCTATACCTATCATGAGGTTGCTACAACCTAGCCTGTGAAACTAAAGTTTACAATGTAGCTGCACAGGTTGAGAGAAACATTTGAGTAATCAAAGTGACAGACAGTGACACATTCGATACCGCCTTGCACTCTTGCCTGCATCAAGTAGATCTAGGGTGTAATTATTAGTCCAACAGTTGCAAATGAGAGTTTCTATTGGACAAATTCAGGTTTGTTTATCACTATTTCGTTTGCATCTTGTTAAGATAGGGTTTTCAACAGAATTGGTGGAATGAATTACACCCCTGATCACATGCAAACACAGTCCACATTCATAGCAGCCACATACAAACAGCATGATCACTTTGCTTGTTAAAACCTCTTAGAGATCGGGCTACTTTTTTCAACATTCTGTTAAAAATTTCAACGTCCTGCTACTCATGCCAGGAATATATATATGCATATGATTAGTATGTGTGCATAGAAAACACTCTGAAGTTTCTAGAACTGGTTCAATGGTGTCTGTGACTAGAACAGAATGAGTTCCGTGGTCAAAATCGCAAGGAAACCTGATCACAAAATCGCCGGAGAAAAAATCAATCCGCCAGTCTATGCATTGTCTATTGGAAGGAAAAATACGTAAGGGTGAGATTACAGTTCCTACAGCTTCCACACGATGTCGCCAGTGTTGTGATTTCGATTTAACTAAATCCTTGGTCATCTGAGTAATAGCCACATCTGGTTTTCAGGTCCACAGCTGTGAAAAATGGAACCGGAAAAGCTGGCTACGTTTCCCAAACTTGTGCCTATTGAATACAGATCGCTCCGTGATCATTTTGATTGTTTATTAACGTTTACTAATACCTAAAGTTGGATTACAGAAGTAGTTTGAAGTGTTTTGTCAAAGTTTATAGGGAACTTTTTTCATTTAAAAAAAATAACGTTGCGTTTAAAAACTGTGTTTTTCCTGGATCTGACGGTCTTCATAAATGGGCATTTTGGGTATACAAGGACCGATTTAATCGAAAAAAAAGACACAATTGTGATGTTTATGGGACATATAGGAGTGCCAACAAAGAAGCTCGTCAAAGGTAATGAATGTTTTATATTTTATTTCTGCGTTTTGTGTAGCGCCGGCTACGCTAATTCCTTTGTTTTACGTCCCCTTCTGGTATTTCGGGGTGTTGCATGCTATCAGATAATAGCTTCTCATGCTTTCGCCGAAAAGCATTTTACAAATCTGACTCGTTGGCTAGATTCACAACGAGTGTAGCTTGAATTGAGTACCCTGCATGTGAGTTTTAATGAACGTTTGAGTTTTAACGAGTGCTATTAGCATTTGGCGTAGCGCATTTGCATTTATTGTTGGCAAGGTGGGACGCTAGCGTGTCGGGTGGGCCAGAGAGGTTAAACAGTGATAGACATCACCAAATTGACATTCTGAAATCAACACCAACGAGCAATGGTATATGGCATTTGGCAATGTTAGAAATTTTATGAATAAATGAATAAACAATATCCTCATTTTAAATAGAACTGTAACTAAGTAAACTTATACTCTGTTTATTATATCTGATTAACAATATTAGTTCAGACAAGGAGTAGTTAACCTGTTGAAATTCTGGGGGCGCTATATCATTTTTGGATAAAAAGACGTGCCCGTTTTAAGCGCAATATTTTGTCACAAAAAGATGCTCGACTATGCATATAATTTGTAGCTTTGGAAAGAAAACACTCTGACGTGTCCAGAACTGCAAAGATATTCTCTGTGCGTGCCCTAGAACGTGAGCTACAGGCAAAACCAAGATGTTAGCTAGTTAACATTAGGCTATAACTAGCAATGAAAATTGTTCTGGGATACAAATGATATTACTATACAGATCATACACGTAACGTTAGCTAGCTAGCCAGACATCAGTAACAGTACACTTCAACCTGAAATTAAAAAACGGCTTTCTGATCAAATTAGAAACATGTAATATCTCAAGATGCAGCTAGCTAAACTGTCTTAGTGAATGGATGCATGGATGGATGCTTCTCCCTCTCTGTCATGGTTGCCCTTAGCTTAAAGATGTAATCCGGAGACAGGTGTTTTACAACAGCCTTCTGTATGTTCTGTTTTCGACTTTTTCTGCATATTTGCCATCAAACGGCCTTAGCTGTCATACCTTAATTCCACTGATTTCAAAACTCGGTCCTCCAGAAAGTGGAGAGCAACACTTCTGCAGTCTACTATGTGAAATCTTTCAAAAAAGCTGCATTAGTAAGGATTACCTACACATACTGACCAACCAGCTCACATTTTTTATTGAGGCACATGAAAGTTCACATGTTCCAGAAGGCTTTTTTGCCCAAAAATGCATTGAGATTTTCTTTTTAAGTTTACGTTCAAATGGCTCTCCTGTGAAGTAGTGATGCGCGACATATGTTTTGTTTCCTGAAACAAGTCAGATTTTGTTGTGGTACAGCCTGAATTTTTTTTTTCATCTACACTTAAACCTCTTGATACTCCCCATCCCGGATCCGGGATCGTGAATAAAGCCTCAGGCTCATTAGCATAACGCAACGTTAACGATTTCTGAAAATCGCAAATAAAATGAAAATAATGCGCCTGCTCTCAAGCTTAGCCTTTTCTTAACAACACTGCCATCTCAGATTTTCAAAATATGCTTTTGAACCATAGCAATTCACTAATTTGTGTAAGAGTATGCAAAGCTAGCTTAGCATTTTGAGTAGCATTTAGCACGCAACATTTTCACAAAAACCAGATAACCAAATAAATAAAATAATTTACCTTTGAAGAGCTTTGGATGTTTTCAATGAGGAGACTCTCAGTTACATAGCAAATGTTCAGTTTTTCCTGAAAGAATCTTTGTGTAGGAGAAATCGCTCCGTTTTGTACATCACATTTGGCTACCGAAACGAACCGAAAATTCAGTCACCAACAACGTCAAACTTTTTCCGAATTAACTCCATAATATCGACCGAAACATGGCAAACGTTGTTTGGAATCAATCCTCAAGGTGTTTTTTCACATATCTCTTCATTGATATATCGTTCGTGGAAGCCTGCTTTCTTCTCTGAATTCCATGGAAAAATACTTGCAGCTGAGGTTTGCGCACCAATTTCGGCGCAGGACACCGGGCGGACACCTGGTAAATGTGGTCTCTTATGGTCAATCTTCCAATGATATGCCTACAAATACGTCACAATGCTGCAG
Organism: Oncorhynchus masou masou; assembly: GCF_036934945.1. Taxonomy (NCBI): domain Eukaryota; kingdom Metazoa; phylum Chordata; class Actinopteri; order Salmoniformes; family Salmonidae; genus Oncorhynchus; species Oncorhynchus masou. Next base: position 38,633,842 of record NC_088239.1, on the reverse strand, counting down.
ACACCTTGGGGAAACGACAGAGAGGGCAGGCTCATTCCTCTCGCATTCACAGCCATATAAGGAGACAATGGAAAACGGAGCCTCAAAAATCCTGCTGATTTCCTGGATGTCGTTTCATCTTGGTTTTGCCTGTAGCTCACGTTCTAGGGCACGCACAGAGAATATCTTTGCAGTTCTAGAAACGTCAGAGTGTTTCCTTTCCAAAGCTATCAATTATATGCATAGTTGAGCATCTTTTTGTGACAAAATATCTTATTTAAAACGGGAACGTTTTTCATCCAAAAATGAAATAGCGCCCCCAGAGTTTCAAGAGGTTAATAACCCAAATTTGTTGAAAATGGAATACAGAAATATCTAGTTTACATACAATCCAGTCAAAAGTTTGGGCACACCTGCTCATTCAAGGGTTTTTCTTTTTTTTTACTATAACACAGAAGCCAGTCCCCCCCCTCCCTTCCCATTCACCACTCCATCTCTCTATGCTAACATTGGTCTTGGACTCTCCTGCTTTCTATCCTGAACATGCCCGGGTGTGTGATTTTTGTATTCTTAAACCACAAACTCCTCAGCACACCCTAAAACTAGCCCCCACATACACACAGACTGACAGGTAACCTGGCTCTAAAAGGTAATGGAAATATATTGTAGAATAATAGTGAAAACATCAAAACTATGAAAGAACACATAAGAAATCATATAGTCACCAAGAAAGTGTTAAACAATTAAAAATGTTATATTTTATATTCTTAAAATATAGCCACCCTCTGCCTTGATGACAGCTTTGTACACTCTTTGCGTTTTTAGCACATTTTTGGTTACTAAATGATTCCATTATTCACTATTATTCACTTCACTATTATTCTACAATGTAGAAAATCATAAAAATAAAGAAAACCCTTGGAATGAACAGGTGTGTCCAAACTTCTGACTGATACTGTAAGTATTCACACCCCCTAGTCAATACTTTGAAGAAAACCATTGTCAGTGATTACAAGTCTTTCTGGGTAAGTCTCTAAGAGCTTTCCACACCCAGATTGTGCAACATTTTCCCATTATTCTTAAAAAATGTCTTCAAGCTTAGTTAAATTGGTTGTTGATCATTGCTAGACAAACATGTTCAGGTCTTGCCGTAGATTTTCAGTGGGATTAAGTGAAAACCGTAACTCGGCCACAAACATTCACCATCTTCTTGGTAAGCAACCCCCGTGTACATTTGGCCTTGTGTTTTAGGTTATTGTCCTGGTGAAAGGTGAATTTATCTCCCAGTACCTGGTGGAAAGCAGTCTGAACCAGGTTTCCTTCTAGGATTTTGCCTGTGCTTAGCTGCATTTAGTTTATTTTATAACCTGAAAAACTCTCCAGTCCTTAACGATACATGCATACCCATAACACGATGCAGCCACCACTATGCTTGAAAATATGAAGAGTGGCACTAAATAATGTGTTGTATTGGATTTGCCCCAAACATAACACTTTGCATTAAGGACAAAATTGAATTGCTTTGTCACATTTTTTGCAGTATTACTTAAGTGCCATGTTGCAAACAGGATGAATGTTTTGAAATATGTTTATTCTGTGCAGGCTTTCTTCTTTTCACTCTGTCAATTAGGTTAGTATTGTGGAGTAACTACAAAGTTGTTGATCCATCCTCAATTTTCTCCTATCACAGCCATTAAACTCTGGAACCGTTATTATAAAGTCACCATTGTTCTCATGGTGAAATCCCTGAGCTGTTTCCTTCCCGTCAACTGAGTTAGGAAGGACGACTATATCTTTGCAGTGACTGGGTGTGTTGATACACCATCCAAAGTGTCATTAATACAAGAGAATTACATTTATTCCTATGAAGGACTGCTCCTTAAGGGGAGTTCCAATATGGCCGACCGTATGGCTTCAAAGCCGCTCATTGACCAATACATAGCATCAGCAATCCAGAGTTTCTATACATCATTGATGCTAACACAGGAGCCAGTCCCCCCTTCCTCCCTCCCCATTCACCACTCCATCTCTCTATGCTAACAGTGGACTGAGACTCTCCTGCTTTCTATCCTGATCATGGCAGGGCATGTCAAGGCAGGGCGTGTGATCTTTGCATTCTTAAACCACAAACACCTCACCCCACCCCAAAACTAGCCCAAAGACTGACAGGCAACCTGTCTATAAAAAGGTAATGGAAATATATTGTTAAATCAACATTCTACATTTCCACTGTTGTGTAGTTATGGTATTCCATAAACGTCAATTTTTCTGCTTTCGGAAATGAATTATATTCTGTATCAGTGCTATGAAATATACAGTACCTAGACTGTTTAGACTGTGACACATACAGCATGAGGGACTATGTACACCACACATAGATCCCACCCACACACCAACTTAGCATTATATTTATTGACGCTAGTATGTTTTACAGTGTGAGGCTGAGACCATATACAGTGCCTTGCGAAAGTATTCGGACCCCTTGAACTTTGCGACCTTTTGCCACATTTCAGGCTTCAAGCATAGATGTAAACTGTATTTTTTGTGAAGAATCAATAACAAGTGGGACACAATCATGAAGTGGAACGACATTTATCGGATATTTCAAACTTTTTTAACAAATCAAAAACTGAAAAATTGGGCGTGCAAAATGATTCAGCCCCCTTAAGTTAATACTTTGTAGAGCCACCTTTTGCTGCGATTACAGCTGTAAGTCGCTTGGGGTATGTCTCTATCAGTTTTGCACATCGAGAGACTGAATTTTTTTCCCATTTCCTCCTTGCAAAACAGCTCGAGCTCAGTGAGGTTGGATGGAGAGCATTTGTGAACAGCAGTTTTCAGTTCTTTTCACAGATTCTCGATTGGATTCAGGTCTGGACTTTGACTTGGCCATTCTAACACCTGGATATGTTTATTTTTGAACCATTCCATTGTAGATTTTGCTTTATGTTTTGGATCATTGTCTTGTTGGAAGACAAATCTCCGTCCCAGTCTCAGGTCTTTTGCAGACTCCATCAGGTTTTCTTCCAGAATGGTCCTGTATTTGGCTCCATCCATCTTCCCATCAATTTTAACCATCTTCCCTGTCCCTGCTGAAGAAAAGCAGGCCCAAACCATGATGCTGCCACCACCATGTTTGACAGTGGGGATGGTGTGTTCATGGTGATGAGCTGTGTTGCTTTTACGCCAAACATAACGTTTTGCATTGTTGCCAAAAAGTTCAATTTTGGTTTCATCTGACCAGAGCACCTTCTTCCACATGTTTGGTGTGTCTCCCAGGTGGCTTGTGGCAAACTTTAAACGACACTTTTTATGGATATCTTTAAGAAATGTCTTTCTTCTTGCCACTCTTCCATAAAGGCCAGATTTGTGCAATATACGACTGGTTGTTGTCCTATGGACAGAGTCTCCCACCTCAGCTGTAGATCTCTGCAGTTCATCCAGAGTGATCATGGGCCTCTTGGCTGCATCTCTGATCAGTCTTCTCCTTGTATGAGCTGAAAGTTTAGAGTGACGGCCAGGTCTTGGTAGATTTGCAGTGGTCTGATACTCCTTCCATTTCAATATTATCGCTTTCACACTGCTCCTTGGGATGTTTAAAGCTTGGGAAATCTTTTTGTATCCAAATCCAGCTTTACACTTCTTCACAACAGTATCTCGGACCTGCCTGGTGTGTTCCTTGTTCTTCATGATGCTCTCTGCGCTTTTAACGGACCTCTGAGACTATCACAGTGCAGGTGCATTTATACGGAGACTTGATTACACACAGGTGGATTGTATTTATCATCATTAGTCATTTAGGTCAAAATTGGATCATTCAGAGATCCTCACTGAACTTCTGGAGAGAGTTTGCTGCACTGAAAGTAAAGGGGCTGAATAATTTTGCACGCCCAATTTTTCAGTTTTTGATTTGTTAATTAAAAAAGTTTGAAATATCCAATAAATGTCATTCCACTTCATGATTGTGTCCCACTTGATTTTGATTCTTCACAAAAAAATACAGTTTTATATCTTTATGTTTGAAGCCTGAAATGTGGCAAAAGTTTGCAAAGTTCAAGGGGGCCGAATACTTTCGCAAGGCACTGTACATACGGTATATACCGGACATCATTGGTTGAGACACAGTGCTATTAAATAGACAGGAGACGCTGACTGAGCGACTCTGTTTGTTTTTAGAAATGTTGTACAAACAAAATGATGTTGTTAATGTTGTTGGGGACCAGCCTCAGCCTCAGTCCGTTCCCATGGGCCGTGGTCAAAAGTAATGCACTATGTAGGGAATACGGTGCCATGTGGGATGCACTGTCAGCCTTTGCCTCCTGATTCAATGTTCTTTAATTGCACCAGACATAAGAAGTAATGAGAATAGCAGCCAAAGCATATGCCAGGCTAAAGCCACTGCTGTGTTGGGTTTAACCTGGCCATACTGGTTGCTGTTTTTGTTGGCTGTTAGTGTGTTGCCTCCCCTCTCAGACACAATATAGTATACCATACTATATACAGTCTGGGTACATTTAGCTCTTTACCTTCTTATTACACACACAGTATAGTATACCGTTTGGTCTTGATGCCTTAGCTCTTTTTACTTACTCTCTTATTAAGTATACATAAAGCTGCAGGAAATGCAAAAAGAGAAAAAAAGAGACCTTTTTCAACCCCACCTTCATTATGCATCTGATATCCATAGACCACATGGACTTACCACAAGAAATGTGGGTAAATACATCCATAGGAGACATTCTTTACATTGTAGTCTGTACTCTGTACTGTAAGCACTGTTGTGGGGTTAATTAGGCCATCCCAGCTCAGGCAATGCGGTTCTACTTTCCTGCTGCAAAGGGCCTGCATCCTGCCAGAGTGTGCTAAAAGAAGCACGACGAGAAAGGGAGGTAGGGAGAGAGGCGGGGGGAGGTGGAAGGGTGTAGAGGGGAGAGATGAGCCTTGCCGTAAGCCTTGCCTACATACCGCTACCTGGCACTGTGATAGTCAGAGAATGGCAATAATCAGATATGTACCAATGTCCTTGAAAACTGCTTCAAAAACCAGGCTATTCGATTTTTAGCAAAAATTATGCAAATTATTTGTCAACCAATGCACATTTTTCTGAGCTTTCCTGATTTCTGATTTGGGGGATTGAAAATGATAAAAGACGTACAGTCTGTCATAATTATACAGCTCGGAAGCAGAATAGTTAACAGGTAAATGTTGTCAAAACACAACATCATACAGATGTAGGATCTTATTTTGAGCCAGTTTGCTACAGCAGGAAAATTTGAATTATTTTTATGTAGGGGTTGATCCATTTTTTGTTGCGGTAAATCAAGTCTGACATTTCAGTGGAAATTACAAACTTCAGCAACAAAAAAATAAAAAAATAAGTAAATCACATCTGTATTCCCTTTAGTGCACTATGGGCTCTGGTCAAAAGTAGTGCACTAAATAGGGGATAGGATGCCACTTGGGACATACATTTAATTTCTCAGTATTGTCCTCCTGGACTGTGCATGTCTACATGACATATCTGGGATGTTTTCTTCTCTTGAGCAGCTCTCTAATCTAGCGAGTCTCATTGGCTGCTGATTTACTATCTCAGTGATATGGCAGGCAACTTGGCAGCCTCCCCAGTCCTCTGGTCTGATAGTATCTGGTACAGCAAACACCAGCACAATATTTATCAAGACGTTTAGCCGACGCACATTCTTCTCTCACGTCCTGTCCTCCCTCCCTCCCAAGGTCTCACAAACTCACTGCAAAAATGTACGTTCCTTCTGCATCTGAAACAGGCCAGACAAGGGTTCCTCTCTCTCGCTCTCTCTCCTCCTCCCTGCCTCCCTTCCTCCCTGCAAGGATCAGAGAGACATCGGACCAATTTGGTCCGATCCCAGCCTTGTCAAAGAGATCTCTCGCTCCGATGTCTGGGACATCCCAGGTAAAAACATAACTTTACCCAACGTAAAATGTGTCTAATCTCACCACTGAGCATGACAGCATATTAAGGAAACTCACACAGGCCTCCAATAGAAGAACAACAATCTAGATAACCTTGTATTTTTAGAGCTACTGTCACGCTATGGGTCAGCCTGGTTTCTCCCTTCTCTCCCAAATACAAAGAGATTAGTTAAAGTAGCAAGTTCTTATAGGATTAAAAGCGCACTGGTATTTCAATTGAGATGGTTACTACTTGGCAGACTCTAAGGTTACTTACTGATTAGGGAAAAGTAGTACAACATTTCTGGGGGAACCTTTTCAGAAAATCACTTCTAATACTCATGTTTGGCTGTGTAAGTTCATATATTTATTTTCAACCTTCAGCAAAAAATGGTTATCCAAATTCACTTTAAGAACAGTACTGTGGGTAGTCTACCCTAGGTTACAGGGGATGTGACAGATCCTGGTGTCGCCCTCGTGTCCCTGTCCTTCTGTCTCGGAGGCCGTATCACAGTTAGCATCGCCCTCTCTGGGACTGACAACATGGAATCACCAGGGCTCTCGCTGTCTCTCTCGCTGCCTCTCTGTCTTTCTCGTTCTACCAACCCTCTCTCTCTCTTATTCACTCCCTACCTCTCTCCCCCCGCTCTTTCTCTCATCTACTGTACATAATTGGATCCAAATGGAGACAATTTGGGGCCACAGTTGTCTCCACATACACTCACAAGTATATTAGATACATGGCTTGCTATATAAAGCAGTCAGACAGGCATTGAGTGTAGTTACTGTACGATTGAACGTTAAAATAGGCAAAACAAGTGATATCAGTGACTTTGAGTGTGCTATGATCGTTGGTGCCAGGCACGCCGGATCCAGTATCTTAATTAATGCCGTAGTACAACAGTGGTGTGCAGAACGACATCTCGGAACACATAACTCGCCGATCCTTGTTACGGATGGGCTATTGCAGTAGAAGACCACACCACCACTAACAGCTAAGAAAAGCTATAGGCTCTACAGCCAATAATCTTCCATGTAGCCACTATCTTTTAACTTCTTGCCTCTAGGTTCTAAACTCAGCAAAAAAAGAAATATCCCTTTTCCAGGATCCTGTCTTTCAAAGATAATTTGTAAAAATACAAATAACTTCACAGATCTTCCTTGTAAAAGGGTTTAAACACTGTTTCCCATGTTTGTTCAATGAACCACAATTAATGAACATGCACCTGTGGAACATTCGTTAAGACACTAACAGTTATGAAAACTTAGGACATTAAAGAGGCCTTTCTACTGACTCTGAAAAACACCAAAAAGAAAAATGCCCAGTGTCTCTGCTCATCTGCGTGAACGTGCCTTAGGCATGCTGCAAGGAGGCATGAGGACTGCAGATGTGGCCAGGGCAATAAATTGCTATGTCTGTACTGTGAGATGCGGTGGAGAGAGGGTGGACAGCTGATCATCCTCGCAGTGGCAGGCCACATGTAACAACACCTGCACAGGATCGGTACATCCGAACATCACACTTGCAGGACAGGTACAGGATGGCAACAACAACTGCCCGAGTTACACCAGGAATGCACAATCCCTCCATCAGTGCTCAGACTGTCCGCAATAGGCTGAGAGAGGCTGGACTGAGGGCTTGTAAGCCTGTTGTAAGGTAGGTCCTCACCAGACATCACCAGCAACAACGTAGCCTATGGGCACAAACCCATCGTTGCTGGACCAGACAGGACTGGCAAAAAGTGCTCTTCACTGAAGAGTCACGGTTTTGTCTCACCAGGGGTGATGGTCAGATTCTCGTTTATCATTGAATGAATGAACGTTTCACTGAGGCCTGTGCTCTGGAATGGGATCGATTTGGAGGTTGAGGGTCCGTCATGGTCTCAGGCGGTGTGTCACAATATCATCGGACTGAGCTTGTTGTCATATCAGGAATTCTCAACGCTGTGCGTTACAGGGAAGACATCCTGCTCCTTCATGTGGTACCCTTCTTGCAGGCTCATCTTGACATGACCCTCCCGCATGACAATACCACCAGCCATACTGATCATTCTGTGCGTGATTTCCTGCAAGACAGGAATGTCAGTGTTCTGCCATGGCCAGTGAAGAGCCCGGATCTCAATCCCATTGAGCACGTCTGGGACCTGTTAGATCGGAGGGTGAGGGCTAGGTCCATTCTCCCCAGAAATGTCCGGGAACTTGCAGGTGCCTTGGTGGAAGAGTGGGGTAACATCTCACAGCAAGAACTGGCAAATCTGGTGCAGTCCATGAGGAGGAGATGCACTGCCATGTTTAATGCAGCTCGATATTATGTAGTTAATCCGGAAAATTTCACGTTGTAGGTGACTGCATTTATGTCTCAGTTGTTGACACGTTATATTCTTACAAATATTTTCACATGTTAAGCCAGGACAGCAATGTAGAAAACGGAATAATCTTTATTTCTCCTACACACAGACGCTTTCAGGAAAAAATAACAATGCGCATTTGGTATGTGGCTGGGAGTCTCCTCATTGAAAACATCAGAAGCTCTTCAAAGGTAAATGAATAAAAACCTCTCTATTTTATTTATTTGGTTATCTGGCTTTTGTGAAAATGTTTAGTTTCGTGCTACATGCTACACAAAATGCTATGCTAAGAATATTTGGGGTCTTTGCATACTCTTACACAAATTAAATGTCAATTTCAATGGTTCAAAAGCATATTTTGAAAATCTGAGATGACAGTGTTGTTAAGAAAAAACACTAAAATATCTTGAGAGCAAACGCATTATTTTAATTTTATTTGCGATTTTCAGAAATCGTTAAACTCATGTTTTGGGTTATGCTAATGAGCCTGAGGCTTAGTCACAATCCCGGATCCGGGATGGGGAGTTTCAAGAGGTTAATCCCAATGCAAATGACTTACGCTATCAGGATTCAGGTATGACCCAGATGCAGTGTCAAATAAACAAACTTTTATTACTAGTACAGGAGTAGGCAAACGACAGGTCAAAGTCAGGCAGAAGTCAGTAATCCATAGAGATGGGGCAAGGTATACAACGGCAGGCAGGCTCAGGGTCAAGGCAGGCAAAAAGGTCAAAACCGTGAAGTTCTAGAAAACAGGAGCAAGAACAGACAGGAGCAAGGGAACAAACACTGGTAGGTTTCAGAAAACAAAACTGGCAACAGACAAACAGTAAAAACAGGTATAAATACACTGAGGATAATGGGAAAGATGGGCGACACCTGGAGGGGGGTGGAGACAAATCACAAAGGAGACAAAGGAAACAGGAGACATGGTTTTAACTCTGGACACATGGAAGGTGGAATGCATACGGAGGGTACGGAGAGTACGGGGCAACAAAAGATGAACAGTAGAGTGACTAATGACCTTGGAGATGGAAAAGGTTCCGATAAAACTGGGGGAGAGTTTGCGGGGTTCCACTTGGAGGGGCAGATCCCGGGAGGACAGTTGTATCTTCTGCACGAGACAATACCGGAGTCCAGTGGTGATCCGCTTGTCGTCGATACCTGTAGGTGTTCTTGAGTGCAGACCGGGCTCTCCTCCTTGTATGACGAAAGTGGGGGACAAACATCTGGGCCGATGGTCTGCTCCAGGTGGTTGGGTTGGCGGATACAATGCAGCACAGAGTAGTTTCTAGGTCCTGGTTGGCTTGCTCTGACTGGCCGTTGGACTGGGGGTGGTATCCGGAGTAAAGGCTGGCCAACGACCTAATGAGGGTGCAGAACGCCTGCCAGAACTGGGACAAGAACTGAGGACCCCGGTTGGAGACCATGTCTACTGGCAGTCCATGGAACCCGGAAGACATGCTGCACCTTGAGCTTGGCCGTCTCTTTGGCTGAGGGTAGATTGGGGAGAGGAATGAAGTGGGCAGCATTGGAAAACCGATCCACTGCGGTCAGGATGGCGGTGCTGCCATCAGATGGGGGAGACCTATGACAAAGTCCAGGGAGATGAGAGACCAAGGACGGTGAAGGACAGGCAGAGGTTGGAGGAGACCAGCCGCAGCTTGCTGAGGAGTCTTGTCCTGGACACAGACCGTGCAAGCGGAATCGAATGCGGAGACATCAAGAACCATGATAGGCCACCAAAACTGTTGCCAGGGTCCGATGGGGCCCGTGTGGCAGGCCCACTCCAGGACCGAGGAGCAGACCATGTTAGGAACGAATATCCGGTTATCTGGGCCTCCCTGGCGTTCAGCTTTGAATGCTGTGCATCATCCCTCTCACCTTCATGGGATCCATCACTCCCTGCAGCAATAATGTAACCCAGAAAGGGGATGGTGGAGCGATGGAATTTGCACATCTCTGTTGAGGACGTGTTCTTGGGAGGAGCGGAAGAAGACGAGGATGTCATTGAGTTAGATGAACCGGTTCAACATGTCACAGAGAATATCATGTCATTAACCAGAGCCTGGAACACAGCAGGGGCATTGATAAGACAAATGGCATGACCAGATATTCGTAGTGACTGCTGGCCATGTTGAAGGCATGCCCAGTGTCTCTGCTCATCTGCGTGAACGTGCCTTAGGCATGTTGCAAGGAGGCATGAGGACTGCAGATGTGGCCAGGGCAATAAATTGCAATGTCCGTACTGTGAGATGCCTAAGACAGTGCTACAGGGAGAGAGGGTGGACAGCTGATCATCCTCGCAGTGGCAGGCCACATGTAACAACACCTGCACAGGACACTTCCACTCGTCCCCTTCCCATATTCGCACCAGGTGGAACACAGTGGCCCCCTGGAGCGGCTCGAAGGCAGAGGAGATGAGGTAGCGGGTAGCAGTTCTTCACCGTGATGACGTTGAGACCCAGTAGTGAATGCGCACGGGTGCTGGGTTTTGTCCTTCTCCACAAAGAACTCTGTATCGGCGGAGAAGACAGAAGGATGGATGAAATCAACTCTAGTTTATTTATATAGCCCTTCTTGCATCAGCTGATTTGTCAAAGTGCTGTACAGAAACCCAGCCTAAAACCCCAAACAGCAAGCAATGCAGGTGTAGAAGCACGGTGTCTAGGAAAAGTAAAAGGAGCAGATTTCTGGGCACGGTAGAATATATTCAAGGCATAATGTACAGACAAAGGTATGGTAGGATGTCAATACCGTGGGGGTAAACCTGTGCATATAGTGATAATGAAAGAGATATTGTCTCTAGAAATAGCATTTAAACCAGGTGATGTCATTGCATGTGTGGGGGGTGGAACTAAATTGTTAGCCGAGGCGTGTTGAGCAGTGCTAGAGGCTCTACAGTAGAATAAAACAATAGTTACAAACCAGAACAGCAATCGACATGACATGGTAACATTAGGGAAAGGCATTTGTAGCCAGGTTATCATACAAGTCCAGTGCGTGGCTTCTAGCAGCTAGCGGCATGGGGCTAGCAGGCTAACATAAAGGCCTTAGAGGGATGATGTGACGGAGGGAAGTCTGTTGTGCCCCCCTCGTGCAGTTACATCAGCGGACGGATCAGCAGGGCTCCGTGTGGTAAACCAGGCCAATTGGCAAAATATGTATAGTGGCCGAAGAAATATGTCCGAAGGGCCTCTTAAGTCAGCAGTCCAATATGCTTAAGATAGCTAGCAGGCCACAGATTAGAGGATGTGCGTTCAGGGGTCGATTAGCTGCTATAATTCCAGGTGGAAAAAATATATATAAAAAATATCATAATAAAAATGTTTAAAAAAAAAATGGTTCAGAGCTTGCGGTAGGAATCCGGAGATATCGAGAAGAATAAGTCCGGCTAGCTCTGGTTTGAGTCACGCAGAACAGACTGGCGAGAGTTGTACGGGATAAAGGTAGCTGATGACCGCTAACAAAGGATAGCTGACTGCTAGCTAGTGGCTTCGGAATGTATTCGATTGGCCTCGTAAGCCAACAGTCCGTTGTGTTCTAGACAGCTAGCATTCAGGGGACGTTAGCTGCGAAGGTCGGAAGGTGAGAAGGTTCAGAGCTTGCGATAGGAATCCCGGGATATGGAGAGAAAAAAATAGGTCCGGTATGCTCTGGTTGAATCGCGTTGTACAAACTGGCGAGAGCTTTCCGAGCTAAGGTTAGCTGATGACCGTTAGCTGGCTAGTTAGCTGGCTAGTTTATGTTGGAGAGCTTCCAGTAAGAGGCAAAGAAAAATACGTTAGAAAAAAAGCAGGTCCACACCACATTGGGTGAGGCGCGTTGCAGGAGAGTATGTTGCATGCACAACCATTAGTTATGGATGTGCATGCACTTCCCAGGGCTTCCACTAGATGTCACCGTCTTTAGATCCTAGTTTTAAGATTATGCTATAAAGGAGGGGCTCATGAGACCCCTTTTAGTGAGTGGTCTGTCAGAGCGCCTCAGTCTCATGAAGCGCGCTCCCGAGAGAGTATCCTCTCGTTCCACAGGGCTTTTATTCAGACAATGAAATTCTCCGGTTGGAACCTTATTGATGATATATGTTAAAAACATCCTCAAGATTGATTGCAGACATGTTTTGACTTGTTTCTACGACCTGTAACGGAACTTTTTGAATTTTTGTCATGGAGGAAATGGTCGTGCCTCCATGAAGATGGATTACTGGGCTGAACACGCTAACAACAGGTGGCCAAATGATGGGGTTTATGGACATTTATTGTCAATCTGGGATTCCTGGGAGTGCCTTTTGATGAAGATCATCAAAGGTAAGTGAATATTTATAGATTTTTTTCTAACTAATGTTGACTCCAAGATGGCGGAATTGTCTAATTGTTTATAAGCAGGTACTGAGCGCCATTCTCAGATGATGCTTTTTCCGTAAAGTTTCAAACAAATCTGGCACAGCGGTTGCATCGAGGAGAAGCCTATCTTTAATTCTGTGAATTACACTTGCATCTTTTAGTAATGTTTATTATGAGTATTTCTGGGAAAATCCCCGGATATTTTTGGAATCAAAATATTACTGCACATAACGAGCCAATGTAAACTGAGATTTTTGGATATAAATATACACATTATCGAACAAAACATACATGTATTGTGTAACATGATGTCCTATGAGTGTCATCTGATGAAGATCATCAAAGGTTAGTGATTCATTTTATCTATATTTCTGCTTTTTGTGACTCCTCTCTTTGGCTGGAAAATGGCTGTGTGTGTTTTTGTGACTTGACTATCACCTATCATAATCATATGTGGTGCTTTCGCTGTAAATCATTTTTGAAATTGGACACCATGGGTAGATTAAGGCCTCTGAAAGCACAAGTGATATGAAACACCAAATATTCATTAATATGCTTTAATGTGTAAGCTCTACCTAGCAGACAACCTGCTTGCACCAATCCCTTGTAATTACAGTAAAATATTGAAATACAAACCCCTCCCCTCATTTTTTCAGATATTGGTAGCATTCACTTTTTAACAGTATAACACAGTACATTTTATGGTATTGTACTTTCTGTCATTACACAGTACTTGCTTTGATACCGTATTTATATTACATTGGGTGTACAGAATTAAAGTATTACAGTATTAAATACAGAATTTGACTTGCCACTGAGCTGCCTGTAAATTACTGTCAAATTCATGGTAACCCCTTTATAGTGTAGGGAATAAGGTGTCATTTGGAACACAGGCTGAATACTCTGTAGAGCCAGGGCATTTCTGGGGCCATTAGTTCATACCTCATTAGACCAGAGAGAGATGAACATTCAATTTCCACAGTAGGTCAAAGATCACAGCACCCTACCAATTAGTAAAATTTGACAATTGCTTGCCCTGTCATTCCTAGGCCTAGGGAGACTAGAGAGCTGGGATGTTGCTTTGTTTTACTGTGTAAAGGGAGTAAGATAATATTTAGCATATGCGTTGTAGGGGAGGCTAGGAGAAGAGACATGCACACACACACACACACACACACACACACAAGCAGCAACATCTCCTCCCCTGCATATTCCTCCGAGGGCACAGTCAGAGATGGAGTCGGTGGCATGGCATGGGGTGGCAAGAAGGTGGTATGATATGGTGATATGCCCAGAGCAAGTCTCTATCAACGAGGTTGCAAAACCACTAAATGCGATAACATTTATAACTTAAAATACATTTCATGAATAACAAGTAAGTTAATATTTATTTATTCATAGTTTATTAATGGTTTTCTAAAGCTTATTCCTGAAAGTTACCAGTGTTACCTTGCATGCTCTTTAGGACTACAGCCACATAGCAGCTCCCTCTCCTTTTTCTCCATCACCATCTCCATCATTACCTTTGAGTTTTTTCCTTTTTACATTTTAGTCATTATGTAACGGTTGTCTTGGGTGGAAGAATGAGAGGACCAAAGTGCAGCGTGGTTAGTGTTCATCTTATTAAATAATAATCAAAAATGAACACTGAGTAACAAAAAATACAAAGAAACAACCGAAACAGTTCTGTCTGGTGCAGACACACAAATATTGAAAATAACCACCCACAAAACACAATAGAAAACAGGCTACCTAAATATTGTTCTCAATCAGGGACAACGATTGACAGCTGCCTCTGATTGAGAACCATATCAGGCCAAACACAGAAATAGAAAATCATAGAAAAACTAACTTAGACAACCCACCCAACTCACGCCCTGGCCATACTAAAACAAAAGACAAAACAAAGGAACTAAGGTCAGAATGTGACACATTAAGCAGATACTCTTAAGATAGCTAAGTGGGACAACCACATATCACAGTCAAAGTGCATTTTGCATCAATAAAGTAGCTATTGACAAAGGCAGAGCTAGCAAGGGGGGAAAAGTATACTGCAATTGTTAGTTCATGAAAGGCATTTTTCTTATTTTTATATGGCTGTGGGGTGAGGAGAGGGTTTGGGGGGGTGGAAATATTGCTTAAAAGTAAAATTAGCATTATGTAATATGGGACAAATAAGTCAGTGGTAGTGTTGTATAGGGGCGTCAGGGCAGGGCCAGATCAACATGGCTGTGTCTGCATGTTTGAGTCCCAAATGGCATCCCAATGGGTCCTGGTCAAAAGTAGTGCATTACATAGGGAGTAGGGTGCAAATGTTTGTTTTTATTTCACAACAATTTGTTGTGTGTTCTGTGGTGGTTAGCCAGGGCGATTTCACTGGCGCGTTGGGCTGCTGACTGAGATATAGCAGAGAGCGTTCAGTCTATGGTGCCGGCTCTCACTGGCAATTAGTCAACATAAATCAGACTAACCCCAAGGTAGGACACACAGGAGAGCAGCAGGGAGAGGCAGTGAGGAGTAGGATTGGGTCTTAAAGTGAGTTATGGTTCACTCCAAAACTCTTACCCATAATACGCACTAATAATATGAGTTATTATAGCCACCACTGCATGTCATTACTGTGGAATACATTGTACTTTATATTACAGTAATTGACAATGAACATTTTCTTATATAATTTAAAAAAGTCAATAGGGCTCTGGTCAAAAGTAGTGCACTACAGGTGTAGGATCTTAATTTGACCAGTATTGTCACAACAAATTAATCCTGCATCAGCAGGATTTGAAATGTAGTTAATCATGTTGCTTGATTGGTGGTTAGGCTATTAGCTGGCCAAAATTAGACTACATGAAAAGTGCATTGCTATTAATATAACCATTTGTTGGTGGGGGTTTCCAGTGAAATTATGTAAATCAAAAAGCTTATCTGCTTTTCCTGCGTTGCATGAAAATTCTCAGCAACAAAAGAGAGATGAAATTAAGATCCTACATCTGTATATAGTGAGTAGGGTGCCATTTGGGCCGGAGACACTCAAAACGCTAAACAAAATGTACCTTTATTCGGCTCAGGTCGGCATAGAATCAGAACATACCATAGGTTCCACTCTTTAGAATAACTATATGTCACCAAAGTGCCAAGACTTTCCTAGATAGATGGGTTTCCAAAATAGAGCTCTTGTAGTTGGAAGCATCAACTAATTTCATATAAGGAATTTTCATTGCATTATTATTAAACATAAATTATTTTCAAAAATGACAGATTTTTTTTCTTCTCTTGTTGCGTATTTCTCAAATAGGAAATTGTGCTTTGAATTGTCAAAAGCCTTCCAGAAGGGTATAAAGGTACGCCCCTGAGACAAAGTGCTTTCTTGACTCAGGGTCATTTGTGCTCTCTCTCTCTCTCTCTTTCTCTCTCTCTCTCTCCCTCTCACTCTCTCCCTCCCTAACTCCCTCCTACCCCCATGTAGGTCCCAGTGTTTGTAAAAGGAAGCAGGAGGGAGGGAGGGAGGGTGGATCATGTTACTCATTTAAAACTGATTTGGCTCAAGCTTTGTGACAAGGAAATTGTTATTTTTGAACGGAGACATGCACAGGGAGCGACTCGGATTGTGTGGCAGAAATTATTCGATATTATGAGGTTTCTAAAGAAGTGAAGGCTTTTCTAATAAAAAAAGTCAGCAGGGGTACATGACCCTAGACCCTTGTTATATTACCTCATGTCGATATGAAAATGATGAAATTTCATGCGTTCAGTTGGATTTACAGAGTTTCAAATTCTCATACTCTAGCTCTCCCCAGAGGCTAAAGATCAATGTTTCAAAGTTCATCTATGTGTTTATTACACAGCTCCATTGAATACAATCAATGCACCACGTCAGCATTGAAAAAAACAGGCTTATTATCATCCCCACCCCCATCTTCCCTCCATCACTTGCAGGCCGACAGGTGTCCTGTCGCTCTACTGCGTCTGGAGATGATGGCTTGTACCCTTCTAGTCATCTAGTCTGCATCCCAAATGTCACCCTTTTGACCAGAGTCCCTGTAGCCTCTGGGTAAAATTAGTGCACTGTGTAGGGAATAGGGTGCTATACCACCACATCGTATGGAGCTGGGAGGAACTCTGCACTGTACAGTACTTCCCTACCAGGCTGGCATCTGTGGCACAGTAATACTCTGATAACCACTCACGACACCAACGGTCTTTCTGTCTGTCTCCTCACCTCAACTGTCTCTCTCTCCCTCTCTCTATCCCACTCTCTCCCTTCCTCCCCCTCCCTTCCTCAATCAATCAAATATATTTATAAAGCTCTTTATGAAGCTTTATAAAGCTTTATAAAGCTTTATGAAGCTCACAAAACCCTTAGGTAACCCAACCTAAAAACCCAAAAGGGCAAACACCCAAGATGTAGAAGCATGTGGCTAGGAAAAACTCCCTAGAAAAGCAGGAACTTAGGAAGAAACCTAGAGTGGAACGAGGCTCTGAGGGGTGGCCAGTCCTCTTTTGGCTGTACCGGGTGGAGATAAGAGTACATGGCCATTAAGGCCAGATTGTTATTCACGATGTTCAACTGTTTATAGATGACCAGCAGGTTCAAATAATAATCTCAGTGGTTGTAGAGCGTGTAACAGGTCAGTACCACAGGAGTAAATGTCAGTTGGCCTTTCATAGCCGAGCATTCAGAGTTCGAGACAGCAAGTGCGGTAGGGAGTGAGACAGAGATGGAGGGAGAGAGAAAAGAGAGAGAGAGAAGAGGGAGATGGAGAGAGATGGTTGAAAACAGTAGGTCAGGGACAAGGTAGCACGTACGGTGAACAGGTCAAGGTTCTACAGCTACAGGTAATGCAGTAGAAACAGAATCAGCAGCACGACCATGTGTACTGCTCGTCACTGTCATGGTCTGCCTCTGTTCTGTCAGACAGATGAACTCTGCCTAGAAGGCCAGCACGTCATGTCTGGTCACAACTTGTAGAGTTGTTTACGTGCTACTGTGCGTTTTGTTGATAACCTTACTTTGCTATACTTTTTTCATTTGAGTTTTTCACTTCGGACGCTTTATCTGGACATGGTTCGTCAGGACCTCCACCAGTCGAAGCTAAGTAGTACCATTAACATGATGCCATCTAATTGCAGTCGCTGTACTCATAATATACAGGAGAACGATCACCTTACGGCGATGATAGCTGTGCTGCAAGCCCAGCTTCAAACGCAATCGTTAGGCAAGGGTAATTTAGGTGTAGGAAAGGATGAATCAGTGTCTGTGCCACCAGTAAGTACAGACAGTAATTTAAATCCCCTCGCACAGTCCCCGCAGCCGTACAACTGTCTCATGACTTCTGGAAGGAAATGCTGTAGGAATGCTAAACCGGTGTCGCTCATTCAGCCGACAGAAACTTTCAACAGGTTCTCCCCATTAAGGATAATCTGAAGATGGTGCTGGCTAAAGCTAAAACTGGCGAGTGTAGAGAGTATAGGGATATTTTTATCCACGTCTGCACCAACGATGTTAGGATGAAACAGTCAGAGGTCGCCAAGTGCCATATAGCTAGTTTTGCCCTGTGGAATAAATATTGTGGATCTTAATATTTTTCCTCATAATCCTGGACTATTGGACCACCGTTTTATTATGTTTGTAATCGCAACAAATTAAATCAAATCAAATTTTATTTGTCACATACACATGGTTAGCAGATGTTAATGCGAGTGTAGCGAAATGCTTGTGCTTCTAGTTCCGACAATGCAGTAATAACCAACAAGTAATCTAACTAACAATTCCAAAACTAATTTCTTATACACAGTGTAAGGGGATAAAGAAAATGTACATAAAGATATATGAATGAGTGATGGTACAGAGCAGCATAGGCAAGATACAGTAGATGGTATCGAGTACAGTATATACATATGAGATGAGCATGTAAACAATGTGGCATAGTTAAAGTGGCTAGTGATACATGTATTACAAAAGGATTCAGTAGATGATATAGAGTACAGTATATACGTATACATATGAGATGAATAATGTAAGGTATGTAAACATTATATTAGGTAGCATTGTTTAAAGTGGCTAGTGATAAATTATCTGCTCAGACCCCAACCAAGGATCATCAAAAGTCATGCTTTAAATTCTCAGACAACCAAAAGATTCCTAGATGCCCTTCCAGACTCTCTCCGCCTACCCAGGACAAAAATCAGTTAACCACCTAACTTAGGAACTCAATTTAACATTGCACAATACCCTAGATGCAGTCGCACATCTAAAAACTAAAAACATTTGTCATAAGAAACTAGCTCCCTGGTATACACAAAATACCTGAGCTCTGAAGCAAGTTTTCACAAAATTGGAACGGAAATAGCGCCACACCAAACTGGAAGTCATGTGAATAGCTTGGAAAGACAGTACCGTGCAGTATCAAAGAACCCTAAATTGCTGCTCGATCATCCTATTTTTCCAACTTATTTGGAGAAAATAAGAAAAATCCAAAATGTATTTTTGATACTGTCGCAAAACAAACTAAAAAGCAGCGATAAATTCATGAGCTTCTTTGAGGAAAATATGATCAGTAGAACGCAAATTTCTGACTCCTCTTTAAATCTGCGTTTTCATCCAAAGCTTGGTTGTCCTGAGTCTGCACAACTCTGCCAGGACCTAGGATCAAGGGAGACACTCAAGTGTTTTAGTACAAGATCTCTTGACACAATGATAAAAACTAATCATGGACTCTAAACTTTCAAGTTGCATACTGGACCTTACTGAAAGAGCTGCTTCCTGTGCTTGGCCCTCCAATGTTGAACATAATAAACGGTTCTCTATACACCGGATGGGTATCAAACTCACTAAAAGGGGCAGTAATAAAGCCTCTCTTGAAAAAACCAAACCTTGACCCAGAACATGTAAAAAACTACCGGTGTAACGGATGATTTCCTCCTCTTCGTCTGAAGACGAACCAAAGCGCAGGGTGGTAGGTGTCCATATAGTTTTTAATAACAAAAGCACTGAACACTATGAAATACAAAAACAATAAACGAATACGTGAAATGACAAAACCGAAACAGTACCGTGTGGTGAAAAACATGGAAACAAACACCCACAAACCAACAGTGAAACCCAGGCTACCTAAGTATGATTCTCAATCAGAGACAACTAACGACACCTGCCTCTGATTGAGAACCATACTAGGCCGAACACAGAAATAGAAAAACATAGAAACACAAAACATAAACACTTGTGAAGGTGGTAAATTACCTTCTTGAAGCTAGGGGGCACTATTTTTTAGCAATGCTCTACTTTCCGGCTACCTGGATAAAGCACTAAATAAACTTCAGTTAGTGCTAAACACGGCTGCTAGAATCTTGACGAGGTCCACAAAAATGTATCATATTACTCCAGTGCTAGCCTCTCTACACTGGCTTCCTGTTAAGACTAGGGCTGATTTCAAGGTTTTACTGCTAACCTACAAAGAATTACATGGGCATGCTCCTACCTATCTTTACGATTTGGTCCTGCCGTACATACCTACACGTACGCAACGGTCACAAGACGCAGGCCTCCTGTGCCTAGAATTTCTAAGCAAACAGCTATAGGCAGGGCTTTCTCCTAGAGAGCTCAATTTTTATGGAATGGTCTGCCTACCCACGTGAGAGACGCAGACTCAGTCTCAACTTTTAAGTCTTTATTGAAGACTCATCTCTTCAGTAGGTCCTATGATTGAATGTAGTCTGGCCCAGGAATGTGAAGGAGAATGGAAAGGCACTGGAGCAACGATCCGCACTTGCTGTCTCTTCCTGGCCGGTTCCCTTCTCTCTACTGGGATTCTCTACCTCTAAGTTGAGGATGAGTCTTCCATGCCGTCCCTAGGAGGGGTGCATCACTTGAATGGGTTGAGTCACTGATGTGATCTTCCTGTCTGGGTTGGCGCCCCCCTTGGGTTGTGCCGTGGCGGAGATCTTTGTGGGCTATACTCGGCCTTGTCTCAGGATGGTAAGTTGGTGGTTGAAGATGTCCCTCTAGTGGTGTGGGGGCTGTGCTTAGCAAAGTGGGTGGGGTTATATCCTGCCTGTTTGGTCCTCTCCGGGGTATCGTCGGATGGGGCCACAGTGTCTCCTAACCCCTGCTGTCTCAGCCGCCAGTATTTATGCTGCAGTAGATTGTGTCAGGGGGCTAGGGTCAGTCTGTTATATCTGGAGTATCACCGGACGTGCTACTTGTTCCATGCTACCCGTCCCAGACCTGCTGTTTTCAAATCTCTAGAAACAGCAGGAGTGGTAGAGATACACTGAATGATTGGCTATGAAAAGCCAACTGACATTTACTCCTGAGGTGCTGACCTGTTGCATCCTCAACAACCACGTTATTATTATTATTTGACCCTGTTGGTCATCTATGAACATTTGAACATCTTGGCCATGTTCAGTTATAATCTCCACCCGGCTCAGCCAGAGGAGGACTGGCCACCTCTCATAGCCTGGTTCCTCTCTAGGTTTCTTCCTAGGTTTTGGCCTTTCTAGGGTGGTTTTCCTAGCCACCACGCTTCTACATCTGCATTGCTTGCTGTTTGGGGTTTTAGGCTGGGTTTCTGTACAGCACTTTGAGATATCAGCTGATGCAAGAAGAGCTTTATAAATCATTTTGATTTGATTTGACTGGGGTCATCAGGCCAGGCAATCCTGAGGCACAGTCCAAGGCTCAGGTCCTCTGGAAGGGAAGAAAAAGAGATTGAGAGATATTAGAATTAGAGGAAACTTAAGTTCAAACAGGACACCAGATAAGACAGGAGAATTACACCAGATACAGTGGTTCCTCCTTTAAAAGTTGTGTTACATTGCAGCAACCTTTGCAGCAAACGTTAGGTTCTGAACTAATATTCATACCAATTTAAGAACCTCAGATATCATAGTTGTTGTATCAAATTCAAGTCTGAATTGCATTAATAAAGCCTATGGATTGAGTAAAATATAATAACTTTATTGTGCCAAAGATGCAAGTCCTATATACAGTTGAAGTCAGAAGTTTAGATACACTTAGGTTGGAGTCATTAAAACTTGTTTTTTTAACCACTCTACAAATTTCTTGTTAAGAAACTATAGTTTTGGCAAGTGGGTTAGGACATCTACTTTGTGCATGACACAAGTAATTTTTCAAAATATTTTTTACAGACAGATTATTTAATTTATAAGTCACTGTATCGCAATTCCAGTGGATCAGAAGTTTACAGACACTAAGTTGACAGCTTGGAAATTTCCAGAAAAAATGGCTTTAAGGACAACAAAGTCAACGTATTGGAGTGGCTATCACAAAGCCCTGACCTCAATCCTATAGAAAATGTGTGGGCAGAATGGAAAAAGCGTGTGCAAGCAAGGAGGCCTACAAATCTGACTCAGTTACACCAGCCTGTCAGGAGGAATGGGACAAAATTCACCCAACTTATTGTGAGAAGCTTGTGGATGGCTACACGAAACGTTTGACCCAGTTTAACAATTTTAAGGCAATGCTACCAAATACTAACTGAGTGTATGTAAACTTTTAACCCACTGGGAATGTGATGAAAGAAATAAAAGCTGAAATAAAAAATTCTCTCTACTATTATTCTGACATTTCACATTCTTAAAATAAAGTGGTGATCCTAACTGAAAGTGGTGATCCTAAATAAAGTGGTGATCAAAACAGGGAATTTTTACTTGGATTAAATGTCAGGAATTGTGAAAAACTGAGTTTAAATGAATTTGGCTAAGGTGTATGTACACTCCGACTTCAACTGTACTTAGTTAATACTTATGTAAAAGTTATATTTCAGATTTGTATTTTTAATACATTTGCAAACATTCCTGAAAACCTGTTTTTGCATTGTCATTATGGGGTATTGTGTGTACATGATGAGTAAAAAAACCTATTGAATCGGTTTTAGAATAAGGCTGTAACGTAACAAAATGTGGAAAAAGTCAAGGGGTCTGAATACTTTCCAAATGCACTATAATGGAGAAAGAAAATGGAAATCACAGTGTCACGTAGAGTAGGCCAGAAGGCTATACTGGAAAACCTAACCTCTATCAAAATATAAAGATGGCGGAGCCGCAAAAGTTCTTCTGTGCAAGGGTGTTTATTTACAAAGTGATTCCAGAACGAAAACAACAGTACTGCCATCAATTGTATACCTTATAGGACAGCTAAAAACAATGCTGCCCCATTCACAGCTCAATCCAAAATGGCCTCTCCATGAACTGAAAGAGAGGCTCCTTTTGTAGGGCTAGCCACTTCCCTCAGAACAATTAACCCTAATTAATTAATAACCTCTTGAAGCTAGGGGGCACTATTTTTATGTTTGGAAAAATAACGTTCCCAGAGTAAACGGCCTATTTCTCAGGACCAGATGCTAGAATATGCATATAGAATAGAAAACACTCAAAAGTTTACAACACTGTCAAAATATTGTCTGTGAGTTAAACAGAACTGACATTGCAGGCTAAAACCTGAGGAAAATCCATTCAGGAAGTGCCCCTTATTTTGAAACCTTTCTGTTGTTATGCATCCCTATTGCCCATTTAAAGGGATATCAACCAAATTCCTTTTTCTATGGCTTCCCTAAGGTGTCAACAGCCTTTAGACATAGTTTCAGGCTTTTATTTTGAAGAATGAGCGTGAACGACCACATTGCGTAAGTGGGTAAGTGGAGGCTCTCAGAGTGTGTTGTGCGCAAAAGGGAAAGGCGGCAATTGATACTCCCGGTCCTAGTGAAAAGCCAACTGTCCCGGTTGATATATTATCGAATAGATATTTGAAAAACACCCTGAGGATTGATTATAAAAACATTTGACATTTTTCTGTGGACATTATGGATATAATTTGGAATTTTTGTCTGCGTTGTCGTGACCGTTCTTTCTGGTGGATTCCTGGGCATAACGCACCAAACTAACTGAGGTATTTGGATATAAAACCTGCCTGCCTCCGAGTGTTGGAACTATGGAGAATAGGAGAAATGCTAAATATAGAATTAATCAACTTTAAGGACTTAGTCCCAAATGGTACCCCATTGCCTAAATAAAGCACTACTTTTGACCAGGGCCCATAGGGTGCTGGTTATAAATAAGGCCCTGGTCAAAAGTAGTGCAATATATAGGGAATATGATGGCATTTGGGACACACTTATAGCCCTCTCATAGAGCCCAGCCCCTGTCCAGGGCCCAGCTAGGCAGCCTTGGAAAATGCTATGGCAGGACTGGCAGGGGATGAAGGGCTGTGGGGTGGAGGGAGGGAGGAAGAGAGTGCAGGGGTGGAAGAGCTACATTTCAGAGGTTTTCAGACATCATATTTGTCTAACATTTCTACTAAGTTCCGTCACAGTTCATGAAACACAGCACCTCCATTTACCTCCAGGTTTCTACCCAAACAAGACTCTGCTTATGTTCAACGCTGCATACTGCACAAACACAGAGATTGAATGGGTGTGTGTGTATGATGCTAAACTGTGTTGTCCTTGGGGGGAATTCCCTCTCTATGTGTATTCTCACCTTGAACTTGAGCATGAGAATAGCATGCTATTCAACCCACTATTCGTTGCGGGTGAAGATCAAATAAATCTGTGGCACAGGTGTGTCTACAGATAAGCCTTATTCTGACCTTGACATAATTCCATCATAATTAATTAAACCACCTTTACGCGCAATGAAACAATGAATAAGGTTGAGAAACCTGTCGGTTCCAATTGGAACAACATCTACCCTATCTTTTCCAATAGAAATAACACCGGACATGTCCGGACTTTTCACTGTATTTTTTACAATTTGTATTGTGTTAAATATTAGCCACTATCCGTAGCCATCGTCAGTTATACCTGCACACATTTATAACTTTCACTGACTTTATTTTGCATAATTCCATTACATCGTCCTGAGGATTGTTAGCAATAGTGGATCATATTAGGCTAATGTACTACGAACTGTACAATAATTTGCGACATGTATCCTATTTAAAACATTACAGAATGCAGACCGTAGGTAGCAATTTAAACCTGGAGCCTGGCTCACGGTTCACAACGACTGGAGCGTTGTTATCATAGATCCATGATTAGTGAGGTTTATTCCAATTTACATGGCTTTCTTTCACTGATCCTGAAAATTCTGAACTGTTCTCTACATATATTCCAGTGAATCTGTGGAGAAAAATCAAATTGATGGTACAACGAATTTAAAGGGATGGCTTTAGATAAATGTACCGAAAACCCTATTGAATGAAATCTCCATGAAAAAATATTTTTGCCAGCAAGTGGGAGGGTTTCAACAGTTTAATGACATTAATTCAGCGCGTGCAAGGGAACCACACCTGCAAAGCCCATTATGCACCTGCATAAGGTAAGTCTGAGAGAGAAAGAGAGAGAGAGAGAGAGAGGAGACAAACAAACAAACAAGCAGAGAAAAAAGACAGAAGACAACATGATAGAGAGTTAGCAGACAACACAAAAGAGAGTTAGCAGACAACATGAGAGATAGAGAGAGATATCCCATTCCACAAAAGTGGAGACAAATTTGACCCCAATAACTTTTGGGGGATATGTGTCAACAGCAACTGTGGAAAAGTCCTCTGCATTATCACAGCAGGATTGTACATTTCCTCAGTGAAAACAATGTACTGAGCAAATGTCAAATTGTTTTTTTTTTAACAAATTACTGTATGACAGACCATGAATTCACCCCACACACCCTAATTGACAAACAAACATACTGAAAGAAAGGCAGTCTTCTCATGCTTTGTTGATTTAAAAAAAAGCATTTGTCTCAATTTGGCATGAGGGTCTGCTATACCAATTTATTGAAATTGGTGTTGTGGGGAAAAACATGCGACATTATCAAATCCATGTTACACAATACATTTATGTTTTGTTTGATAATATGCATATTTATATCCACAAATCTCGGTTTACATTGGCGCCATGTTCAAAACTGCCTCCAAAATATCCAGAGTAATTACAGAGAGCCACATCATGTAACAGAAATACTCATCATAAACATTGACGAAAGATACACGTTTTACATATAATTAAAGATAATTGGTTGTTAATGCAACCGCTGTGTCAGATTTTAAAAAAATGTTACGAAAAAAACATACAATGCAATAATCTGAGACGGCGCTCAGAAGTAAATATATTTCTCCGCCACGTTGGAGTCAACAGAAATACGAAATGACATCATAAATGTTCCCTTACCTTTGATGATCTTTCATCAGAATGAAGTGCAAGGAATCCTAGTTCCACAACAAATTGTTGTATCGTTCCATAATGTCCATTACTAGTGTCCAATTAGCTACTTTTGCTAGCACGTTTAGTTCACATGTCCAAAAGCTGGCGCTGGTCGAACTCGGACGAAAACTTCAAAAAGTTATATTCCAGGTCGAATAAACTGGTCAAACTAAGTAGAGAATCAATCTTCAGGATGCTATTATCACATATATCCAATAACTTTCCAACCGGAGCATTCGTTTTGTCTACAAATTAATGGAACGCAAGGCAATATAATGACTATCGCGCGTAACTAGGAACTGGCATTCTGCCAGACCAGTGACTCAAATAGCTGCCATCCGGTCCCACATCACACTAAAGGCTTCATTCCATGTTCTACTGACTGTTGACATCTAGTGGAAGGCGTAGGAAGTACGAACAGATCCATATCTAATTTGGATGTGAATAGGCGATGAGTTGAAAATCAACCAGCCCCAGAATTTCCACTTCCTGTTTGGAAGTTTGCCTGCCCTATGAGTTCTGTTATACTCACATACATAATTCAAACAGTTTTAGAAACTTCAGAGAGTTTTCTATCCAATAATAATAATACTATGCATATATTAGCATCTGGGACAGAGTAGGAGGCAGTTCACTATGGGCACGCAATTCATCCAAAGTGAAAATGCTGCCCCCTGTCCCTAATTAAGCTCCACCCTCCTCAACATATATAACCATGAATTGGCGAGGGCAATAGAATAGTCTGCAGCACTCGGCTTCACCCTACAGGAATCTAAAGTCAAATATCTACTGTTTGCTGATGATCTGGTGCTTCTGTCCCTAACCAAGGAGGGCCTACAGCATCACCTAGATCTTCTACACAATCTGTCAGACCTGGGCCCTGACAGTAAATCTCAGTAAGACAAAAATAATGGTGTTCCAAAAAAGGTCCCATTTTGAAAAGACAAAGCCTTTTTATGCATAGTTTGTAGGCCTACAGCATAATAGATAGCTACCCTCTGAACTCCACTATATTGTAAACATAAAGCCTGTATTTAGGCCTACAGTGTACAGTCGTGGCCAAAAGTTTTGAGAATGTCACAAATATTAATTTCCACAAAGTTTGCTGCTTCAGTCTCTTTAGATATTTTG
Organism: Oncorhynchus masou masou; assembly: GCF_036934945.1. Taxonomy (NCBI): domain Eukaryota; kingdom Metazoa; phylum Chordata; class Actinopteri; order Salmoniformes; family Salmonidae; genus Oncorhynchus; species Oncorhynchus masou. The sequence goes on along the minus strand of NC_088239.1, from coordinate 38,606,887 downwards.
TCAGACATTACTATGGAATACTGAAGTATAATTGAAAGCATTTCATAAGTGTCAAAGGCTTTTATTGACAATTACATGAAGTTGATGCAAAGAGTCAATATTTGCAGTGCTGACCCTTCTTCTCCAAGACCTCTGCAATCCGCCCTGGCATGCTGTCAATTAACGTCTGGGCCACATCCTGACTGATGGCAGTCAATTCTTGCATAATCAATGCTTGGAGTTTGTCAGAATTTGTGGGGTCTTGTTTGCCCACCCACCTCTTGATGATTGACCTCAAGTTCTCAATGGGATTAAGGTCTGGGGAGTTTCCTGGCCATGGACCAAAAATATTGATGTTTTGTTTCCCGAGCCACTCAGTTATCACTTTTTTCTTATGGCAAGATGCTCCATCATGCTGAAAAAGTCATTGTTTGTCACCAAAATGTTCCTGGATGGTTGGGAGAAGTTCATCTCGGAGGATGTATTGATACCATTCTTTATTCATAGCTGTGTTCTTATGCAAAATTGTGAGTGAGCCCACTCTCTTGGCTGAGAAGCAACCACACACATGAATGGTCTCAGGATGCTTTACTGTTGGCCTGACACAGGACTGATGGTGGCGCTCACTTTGTCTCCTCCGGACAAGCTTTTTTCAGGATGCCCCAAACAATAGGAAAGGGGATTCATCAGAGAAAATGACCCAGTCCTCAGCAGTCCAATCCCTGTACCTTTTGCAGAATATCAGTCTGTCCCTGATGTTTTTCCTGGAGAGAAGTGGCATCTTTGCTGCCCTTCTTGACACCAAGCCATCCTCCAAAAGTCTTCACCTCACTGTGCGTGCAGATGCACTCACACCTGCCTGCTGCCATTCCTGAGCAAGCTCTGTACTGGTGGTGCCTTGATCCCACAGCTGAATCAACTATAGGAGACGGTCCTTGCGCTTGCTGGACTTTCTTGGGCACCCTGAAGCCTTCTTCACAACAATTGAACCGCTCTCCTTGAAGTTCTTGATGATCCGATAAATGGTTGATTTAGGTGCAATCGTACTGGCAGCAATATCCTTGCCTGTGAAGCCCTTTTTGTGCAAAGCAATGATGACAGCACGTATTTCCTGGCAGATGCAGTGTAAAGGTTTTTTGGGGATTCAGTTCATTTGCATGGCAAAGAGGGACTTTGCAATTAATTACAATTCATCTGATCACTCTTCATAACATTCTGGAGTATATGAAAATTGCCATTATACAAACTGAGGCAGCAGACTTCGTGAAAATTAATATTTGTGTCATTCTCAAAATGACTGTACTAGCTAGCTGGGTAGTTCCGCGAAGAGTGCCTTTTGATATTGCATATGCTTTGATATTTTAAATAGCAATTGTGAACCAATGTTGAAATGTAAAAGTCTGTTATATTTAATGAAGTGCCCTGTAATAATATGTGCTAATTCAATAAACCCGATTTGTTCATGTTTACTATTAATTTTGTATTATTTATTTTGCGTGTGTTAATGATCTATTTCTCTTGCTTTGGCAATGTAAACATATGTTTCCCATGCCAATAAAGCCCATTACATTTAAATTGAGAGAGAGAGAGTTTTAACCTCTCTGGGCAACCCGACGAGCTAGCGTCCCACCGTGCCAACAATAAATGCAAATGCGCTACACCAAATGCTAATAGCACTCGTTAAAACTCAAACGTTCATTGAAACTCACATGCAGGGTACTCAACTGAAGCTACACTCGTGAATCTAGCCAACAAGTCAGATTTTTAAAATGCTTTTCGGCGAAAGCATGAGAAGCTATTATCTGATAGCATGCAACACCCCGAAATACTAGAAGGGGACGTAAACAAAAGAATTAGCGTAGCCGGCGCTACACAAAACGCAGAAATAAAATATAAAACATTCATTACCTTTGACGAGCTTCTTTGTTGGCACTCCTATATGTCCCATAAACATCACAATTGGGTATTTTTTTTCGATTAAATTGGTCCTTGTATACCCAAAATGTCCATTTATGAAGACTGTGTGATCCAGGAAAAACACCGTTTCTAAACGCAACGTTATTTTTTTAAATTAAAAAAGTTGCCTATAAACTTTGTCAAAACACTTCAAACTACTCCTGTAATCCAATTTTAGGTATTCGTAAACATTAATAAACGATCAAATTGATCACGGAGCGATCTGTATTCAATAGCAACAAGTTTGGAAAACGTAGTCCACTTTCCTTCCTGCTGTGTACCCGACGAAAGGCTGTGCCTATTACTCATATGACCAAGGATTTAGCTGCATAGAATTCACAACACTGGCGACATAATGTGGAAGCTGTAGGAACTGTAAGCCCATCGCTATCTATTATACCTTGCAATAGACAATACAGAGACTGGCGGATTGATTTTTTCTTCGTCGATTTTGTGATCAGGTTTCCTTGCGATTTTGACCACGAAACACGTTCTGTTATAGTCACAGACATCATTTAACCAGTTTTAGAAACTTCTGAGTGTTTTCTATCCAATAATAACTCACAGAAAAACCCAGCCATTTTTTCCAGCCAAAGAGAGGAGTCACAAAAAGCACAAATAGAGAAAATGAAACATTAACCTTTGATGATCTTCATCAGATGACACTCATAGGACTTCATGTTACACAATACATGTATGTTTTGTTTAGTAAAGGTCATATTTATATCCAAAAATCTTATTTTACATTGGCGTGTTATGTTCAGTAGTTCCAAAACATGCAGTGATATTGCAGAGAAGGAAAAAGCATAATCTGAGTACGGTGCTCAGAGCCCAAACCAGCCAGAGAAATATCTGCCATGTTGGGTAGTCAACATTATTCATAAATAGTATTATAAATATTCACTTACCTTTGATGATCTTCATCAGAATTCACTCCCAGGAATCGCAGTTCCACAATAAATGCTTGTTTAGTTCAATAATGTCCATAATTTATGTTCATTTATGTCCAATAGCTTATTTTGTTAGGGCGTTTGGTAAACAAATCCAAAAGTGTGATCTGGTCCAGTCGGACGAAACGTTCAAAAAGTTATATTACAGGTCGAAGAAACTTGTCAAACTAAGCAAGGAATCAATCTTTAGGATGTTTTATCATAAATCTTCAATAACGTTCCAAATGGAGAATTCCATTGTCTGTAGAAAAGCAATGGAACGAGAGATACCTCTCAAGTGAAAGCTCATGACTGAGAACGAGGCTGCTGGAAGACCCCTTAGTCAAACAGCTCTCATCCGGCCCCCCTTCACAGGAGCAGCCTGAAACAACGTTCTAAAGACGGTTGACATCTAGTGGGGGCCTTAGGAAGTGCAAAATACCCATATCCCACTGTGTATTCGATAGGAGTGAGTTCAAAAACTTTCTGTTTAGATTTCATCTCAGGTTTTTGCCTGCCATTTGAGTTCTGTTATACTCACAGACATCATTCAAACAGTTTTAGAAACTTCTGAGTGTTTTCTATCCAATACTAATAATGATATGCATATATTAGCACCTGGGACTGAGTAGGAGGCAGTTCACTCTGGGCACGCTATTAGAAGTGAAAATGCTGCACCTTATCCCAAAGAAGTTGTCATTTTGGCGACAGGTGTTTATGTTTTTGGACTCACCGGAGCAGAGTTTGTAGGTATCGTTTAACCTGTTGCGACTCTAGGAGCAGTATTTTCATTTTTGAGAAAAAAATATGCATATAATTGACAGCTTTGGATAGAAAACACTCTAACCTTTCCAAAACTGTAAAGATATTGTCTGTGAGTATAACAGAACTGGTGTTGCAGGCGAAAGCCTGAGAAAAATCCAATCCGGAAGTGCCCCATATTTTGAAAGCGCTGCGTTCCAATGAGTCCCTTTTGAGCTGTGAATGTGCTATCAACCAGCATACGCTTTCTACGTATTCCCCAAGGTGTCCACAGCATTGTGACATAGTTTTACGCATTGATGTTGAAGAATAGCCGTAGGCGGCTACATTGCCTAAGTGGTCACCTGATGGCTCCCAGGCTGACTCTCGCGTAAAATACAGAGGTAGCCATTACTCCAATTGGTCCTACTGAAAAACGAATTGTCCCGACGGATATATTATCGAATAGATATTACAAAAACATCTTGAGGAATGATTATAAACAACGTTTGCCATGTTGCTGTCGTTATTATGGAGCTAATTTGGAATATTTTTTGCCGTTTTCGTGACTACCGTTTTCTCAGCCAAACGTGACTAGCAAACGGAGCTATTTCTCCTACAAAAATAATACCTATCTACCTGGGAGTCTCGTGAGTGAAAACATCCGAAAACATCCAAAGTTCATTAAAGGTAAACGATTTAATTTGATTGCTTTTCTGATTTTCGTGACAAGGTTGCCTGCTGCTAGCAAGGCATAATGCTATGCTAGTCTATGATAAACTTACACAAATGCTTGTCTAGCTTTGGCTGTAAAGCATATTTTGAAAATCTGAGATGACACGGTGATTAACAAAAGGCTAAGCTGTGTTCCAATCTGGTGCTTCTGTCATCAACCAAGGAGGTCCTACAGCACCTAGATCTTCTGCACAGATTCTGCCAGACCTGGGTCCTGACAGTAAATCTCAGTAAGACCAAAATTATGATGTTCCAAAAAAGGTCCAGTTGCCAGGACCGCAAATACAAATTATATATAGACACCATTGCCCGAGAGCACACAAAGAACTATAAAATACCTAGGCCTAAACATCAGCGCCACAGGTAACTTTCACAAAGCTGTAAACGATCTGAGTGACAAGGCAAGAAGGGCATTCTATGCCATCCAAAGGAACATAAAATCGACATACCAATTAGGATCTGGCTAGAAATAATTGAATCAGTTATAGAACCCATTCCCCTTTATGTTTGTGAGGTCTGGGGTCCGCTCACCAACCAAGAATATCCTCTGTGTACAACGTAGAACACCAAATAATGCATGTAGAGCAGAATTAGGCCGATACCAGCTAATTATCAAAATCCAGAAAAGAGACATTAAATTCTACAACCACCTAAAAGGAAGCGTTTCCCTAACCTTCCATAACAAAGCCATCACCTACAGAGAAATGAACCTGGAGAAGAGTCCCCTAAGCAAGCTGGTCCTGGGGCTCTGTTCACAAACACAAACACACCCCACAGAGCCCCTGGACAACAACACAATTAAACTCAACCAAATCAGGAGAAAACAAAAAGAGAATTACTTGACACAGTGGAAAGAATTAACAAAAAACAGAGCAAACTAGAATGCTATTTGGCCCTAAACAGAGAGTACACATTGGCAGAATACCTGACCACTGTGACTGACCCAAACTTAAGGAAAGCTTTGACTATGTACAGACTCAGTGAGCATAGCCTGGCTATTGAGAGAGAAGACTGGCTATGCGCACACTGCCCACAAATGAGGTGGAAACTGAGCTGCAATTCCTAACCTCCTGTCCAATGTATGACCCTATTAGAGACACATATTTCCCTCAAATTACACATATCCACAAAGAATTTGAAAACCAACCCAACTTTTATAAACTCCCATATCTACTGGGTGAAATTCCACAGTGTGCCATGACAGCAGCAAGATTTGTGACCTGTTGCCACAAGAAAAGGGCAACCAGTGAAGAACAAACACCATTGTAAATACAACCCATATTTATGCTTATTTATTTTCCCTTGTGTACCCTTAACCAGTTGTACATTGTTAAAACACTGTATATATACGTAATATGACATTTGTAATGTCTTTATTGTTTTGAAACTTCTGTATCTGTAATGTTTACTGATAATATGTATTGTTTATTTCACTTATGTGTATTATCTACCTCACTTGCTTTGGCAATGTTAACATGTTTCCCATGCCAATAAATCCCCTTGAATTGAGAGAGAGAGAGAGCAGACAACACGAGAGATCAGACAACACGAGAGAGACATAGCAAACGAGAGAGAGAGAAAGAGAGAGCAGATAACACAAGAGAGAAGAGCAGACAACATGAGAGAGAGAGAGAGAGAGAGAGAGAGAGAGAGAGAGAGAGAGAGGATGGCACCGTCTGAGTTGACAAAGAGGGCACAAAGGGGGACTGGTGGGACGGGAGCGCTAGCCACCGACAGATCTGAGAGGAGACACTAGCTAAGAGTATCTGATGCCTTTAGACAACAATGCATTGCTTCTCCTTCTGTAATCTTGTCATTCACCCTGTTCAATAGAGCGAGACAGTTGATAGGAGATGAGAATGATGCTATGACCTCAGACTGCCTGCTTGGCTTCAAGGGGTTTTCCTCTCTATTCTAGCATCTCTGTTACACTTGTCTAACTCTTTTTCTAGCCTGCAGTGAAACACATCTGCGTCACAAATCATATTCCCTGTATCAGGGTTGGGCAACTCCAGTCCTTGGTGGCCTGATTGGTGTCACACTTTTTCTCCATCCCTAGCAAACACAGCTGATTAATACAATTGCATTCTAAACTAAAGATCATGATTAGGTTATTATTGGAGTCAGGTGTGTTAGCTAGGGCTGGGGTAAAACTGTGACACTAATCAGGCCCCTGGGGACTGGAATTGCCCGCCCCTGCCCTATATAGTGAATTTCTTCTGAACAGGGAGCCCTATGCTGTAGCATCCTATTTGTAATAATATCCTACTTGTGTCCAGCTTACTGTCAATTAAAATGAAAGTCTACTGAGAATGATTCAGGTCTGACACTGACGTAATATAGTCTATCAGGACTTATATGCACTAACACGCTGCCTTCCCAAAAGTTACATTTGTGTGTGTATCTGCAAGTGTGTGTTTTCATGGGCTCATTTACATATGTGTAATTCTATAAAAAGCTTTGAGGAAAGGAAATTAGTTAAATATGGAGTTATGCTATTTTAATCAGTCACCCTGTGCACTGTGTTTGGTTTCGAGCATGTTGGAATGACAAGATGATAGATGTTGGGTCCTAATGCTTTCCATGTACATAGCAGCTTTTATGCTCAGATTTGAAAGAGCCTGTCACACCCTGATCTGTTTCACCTGTCTTTGTGCTTGTCTCCACCCCCATTCAGCTATAGCCAATGTTCCACATTATCCCCTGCGTATTTATACCTGCGTTCTGTGTTTGTTGCCAGTCTGTTTTACATTTACATTTACATTTAAGTCATTTAGCAGACGCTCTTATCCAGAGCGACTTACAAATTGGTGAATTCACCTTCTGACATCCAGTGGAACAGCCACTTTACAATAGTGCATCTAAATCATTTAAGGGGAGGGGGGTGAGAAGGATTACTTATCCTATCCTAGGTATTCCTTGAAGAGGTGGGGTTTCAGGTGTCTCCGGAAGGTGGTGATTGACTCTGCTGTCCTGGCGTCGTGAGGGAGTTTGTTCCACCATTGGGGGGCCAGAGCAGCGAACAGTTTTGACTGGGCTGAGCGGGAACTGTACTTCCTCAGTGGTAGGGAGGCGAGCAGGCCAGAGGTGGATGAACACCCTTGTTTGGTTGTAGGGCCTGATCAGAGCCTGGAGGTACTGCGGTGCCGTTCCCCTCACAGCTCCGTAGGCAAGCACCATGGTCTTGTAGCGGATGCGAGCTTCAACTGGAAGCCAGTGGAGAGAGCGGAGGAGCGGGGTGACGTGAGAGAACTTGGGAAGGTTGAACACCAGACGGGCTGCGGCGTTCTGGATGAGTTGTAGGGGTTTAATGGCACAGGCAGGGAGCCCAGCCAACAGCGAGTTGCAGTAATCCAGACGGGAGATGACAAGTGCCTGGATTAGGACCTGCGCCGCTTCCTGTGTGAGGCAGGGTCGTACTCTGCGGATGTTGTAGAGCATGAACCTACAGGAACGGGCCACCGCCATGATGTTGGTTGAGAACGACAGGGTGTTGTCCAGGATCACGCCAAGGTTCTTAGCGCTCTGGGAGGAGGACACAATGGAGTTGTCAACCGTGATGGCGAGATCATGGAACGGGCAGTCCTTCCCCGGGAGGAAGAGCAGCTCCGTCTTGCCGAGGTTCAGCTTGAGGTGGTGATCCGTCATCCACACTGATATGTCTGCCAGACATGCAGAGATGCGATTCGCCACCTGGTCATCAGAAGGGGAAAGGAGAAGATTAATTGTGTGTCGTCTGCATAGCAATGATAGGAGAGACCATGTGAGGTTATGACAGAGCCAAGTGACTTGGTGTATAGCGAGAATAGGAGAGGGCCTAGAACAGAGCCCTGGGGGACACCAGTGGTGAGAGCGCGTGGTGAGGAGACAGATTCTCGTTTTCTTTTGTGAAACTTACCAGCGTTTGTTCCCCTTCTCCTGTCTGTTCTTGCTCCTGTTTTCTAGTCCTTCCTGGTTTTGACCGTTCTGTCTGCCCTGACCCTGAGCCTGCCTGCCGTTCTATACCTTGCTCCACCTCTCTGGATTATTGACCCCTGCCTGCCCTGACCCTGAGACTGCATGCCGTTCTGGACCTTTTGCACCCTCTCTGAATTACTTTGGCCGAATGCCATGACCAAGCATTTAAAACATTGCTGGAGCAATTCCGTGGGTTGTCTGTTAGGAAGCCTACCACAATGGTGATCTCTCAGCCTACCACAGTGTCCCCGAGAACCCTGTTTACCTCCTCTGGAGCTCTACGCTGGAGATTCCGGAACCTGCCAGACTTCTCTCTCTCCCAGTGCTCCCTCATTTTCGAGTTACAGCCTTCTTCACTCCCCTCAGACTGCTCGATGATATTTTAATTCATAACGCTGCCTCAGTCTGGAGGAGTTTGTGGAGGAGGTTAAAGGGGGTTTGATTCTCTGTTGTCTAGGAGCTGCTCCAGCTACGTCAAGAGTCCCGTAGTGTGGCAGACTACGCACAGATTTCTGCACATTGGCAGCTGAGAGTGCTTGGAACCCGGAAGCGCTGTTCGACATTTTCCTACACAGAGTATTGGGGGAAGTAAAAGATGAGCTTGCAGCCCGGGAATTACCGACGGATCTTGGCTCGCTCATTGCCTTGACCATGGGCGACTACAGGAACGAAGGAATGAGAGGAGATTCGATTCCACCTCGCCTCCAAGGTATCCCGGAAGTCCCCGACGGCTCCGTTGCCGAGAGAACATGAGGCTACATGAGTTCCCCGAGAGCCTCTGAAGACTGCTGATTCACTTCTTCCCCAGCCCATGCAACGAGGCAGATTTAGTCTGTCTCCAGCTGAACGGCTATACAGGCATCACACTAAGAGCTGCCTGTATTATGGGATTACTGGTCATTTTGTTTCCACCTGTCTGTAACGGTTTTCTTGTGGTAAAGGAGAGGCGGACCAAAATGCAGCGTGGTTTCTATTCATGGTTCTTTAATGAAGAAAACTATACATGAATAGACTAACAAAACAATAAACGTGAGAGAACCTAAACAGCCCTATCTGGTGCAAACACAGAGACAGGAACAATCACCCACAAACACACAGTGAAACCCAGGCTACCTAAGTATGATTCTCAATCAGAGACAACTAATGACACCTGCCTCTGATAGAGAACCATACTAGGCCGAAACATAGAAATACCCAAATCATAGAAAAACAAACAGACCGCCCACCCCAACTCACGCCCTGACCATACTAAATAATGACAAAACAAAGGAAATAAAGGTCAGAACGTGACACTGTCCACTAAAAGACTAGGCTCACTGGTAAGTGTGAGTATTCTGGTGGGCCATACGGAGAACTTTAACTCTCCCCTTATTCGCATCCCTATTCATGCCATGTTGCTGTGGTGCAACCAGCCGAATTCAACTCTGGGGGCCGATGAGAGCTTTATGGATGCTTCCCTGACTTCCGAGCTGGATATCCCCACTCAGCCCCTCTCCATTCCCATGGACGTTAGAGCGCTGGACGGGTGCTCTGTAGGCCCGGTCAACCACAGTATCACCCCTATCAACCTACGTGTGTCAGGGAACCAAAGCGAGATGATCCAATTCCTGCTCATTAAGTCTCCTCAGGTTCCCGTGGTATTGGGATTCTCCTGGCTCCAGCGACACAATCCCCTCAGTGACTGGTCTGCCTGTGCCATCATGGGCTGGAGCCCATTCTGCCACACCCATTGCCTGAAGTCAGTGCAACCTGCCCCGGGACATCTTCCTGGGTGCTTGGAAGTTGCCCTGGACCTCTCCTCCATTTCCGCGGAGTACCAGAACTTCCTGTAGGTGTTCCGTAAGGCCCGGGCCTTACTGCCCCCCTTACCGGCACAGGGTTCTTCTTTGTGGAGAAGAAGGACAAAACCCTGCATCCGTGCATCGACTACTGGAGTCTCAACAACATCACGGTGAAGAATTGTTACCCTCTAATGCTCATCTCCTCAGCCTTCGAGCTGCTCCAGGGGGCCACCGTGTTCTCCAAGCTGGACCTACGGAACACCTACCACCTGGTGCGGATACGGAAAGGAGACGAGAGGAAGACTGCCTTCAACACAGCCAGCGGTCACTACGAGTATTTGATCTTGCCATTTGGTCTTACCAAACCCCCCTGCTGTGTTCCAGGCTCTGGTTAACGATGTTCTCCGTGACACATTAACCCGATTCGTCTACCTCAATGACACCCTAGTCTTCTCCATATTTTTGTAAACGCTGAGAAATGCGAATTCCATCGCTCCACCATCCCCTTTCTGCATTACGTCATCGCTGCAGGGAGTGTACAGATGGATCCCGGGAAGGTCCAGTGTACAGCTGCAACGTTTCCTGTGATTCAACAAACTTTTATTGCCACTTTATCTGGGGCAACAGCACCCTGGCTTCCCCCCTACTCTGCACTCACCTCTCCCAAGGTTCCGTTCACGTGGTCCCCAGCTGCTGATCGGACATTTTGGAATCTCGAACACCACTTCACCACAGCTCTCATCATGGTTCATTCTGACCCGTCCTGCCAGTTCGTGGTGAAGGCAGATGCTTCGGATGTCGGCGTCGGGGCTGTCCTGTCCCAGCCGTCTGCCGTGGACCTCAAGGTACATCCCTGCACCGGAGAGGTACATCCCACCACGGAGAGGAACTACAATGTGGGGAATTGTAAGCTTCTCGCGGTGAAGATAGCATTGGAGGAGTGGAGGCAGTGGCTTGAGGGGGCGGAACATCCTTGCATTGTGTGGACAGACCACAAGAACCTGGAATATCTTTGCACCGTCAAGCATCTCAATTCCAGAAAAGATAGGTGGGCCCGTTCGTACTATCAGGTTTCAGGTACTACCCAGATGTAGACAGTTTCGATGAAACAACACCTGGAGGGGGGTGGAGATAAGCCCAAAGACAGGTGAAACAGATCAGGGTGTGACATAGCCCATTAAAAAACAAGTCCTTACACTGAATAAATGTCAGCAAAATGACCAAACTTTGTTGAAACAACAGCAATGATATCGTGAATATAATGCAGAGAAGGCTTTTTACAAGCAAGTATACTAGTTTAGTATACTTCCCAAATGGTACCCTGTTCTCTACATACAGTATGTGCACTACCTATGAGAACATCCCTATGGACCCTGGTCAAAAGTAGTGCACTATATAGGGCATAGGGTGCCATTTGGGACACACAGTTAAGTCATCCCTTCTTTGATATTAGCAGCATGGAAAAGAGGCTTCACAGTGGGAGTGGACTCTCCTCACCGATGTGTGTGTCTGCCTTACAGAAAACAGAGACTTCCAAGTTGGCTGTGTGGGTGTGTGTGTGCAATTTCTTTTACTAAGCCTATTCACGGTGACGGCTTTCCAGCCCAATGAAAGTAATATGTTAGTGCTGAATGGAGGAAGAGGGAAGTGGTGGGAGGAAGAGGGGGAGGAGGGAGAAATATAAATCCACTGCGTTTCTTTCTCCTACAAGGATAATCCATTGTTTTTCTCTGGTGCCTGGGCCATAGGCTAAATATTAAGGGTGGTTTCTGGTTGGAACTGGATTCACGGATGCCTTTTCTAAATGTCTATTTAGCCCTGTCAACATGGGGGCCCTCCCTGTACATGGTAAACTGACTGAACAAATGAGTGTACTTCAATATTTTCTGTCAGTCATTCTTGTAGATGTACAGTACCAGTCAAAAGTTTGGACACACCTACTCATTCAGTGTTTTTTCTTTATTTTTACAATTTTTTACATTGTAGAATAATAGTGAAGACAACAAAACTAGGAAATAACACATATGGAATCGTGTAGTAACCAAAAAAGTATTAAACAAACCAAAATATATTTTATGTTTCAGATTCTTCAAAGTAGCCACCATTTGCCTTGATGACATCTTTGCACACTCTTTCATTCTCTCAACCAGCTTCACGAGGTAGTCACCTGGAATGCATTTCAATTAACAGGTGTGCCTTGTTAAAAGTTCATTTGTGGATTTTTTTCCTTCTTAATGCATTTGAGACAAACAGTTTTGTTGTGGCAAGGTACGGGTGACATACAGAAGATAGCCCTATTTGATAAAATACCAAGTCCATATTATGGCAAGAACAGCTCAAATAAGCAAAGAGAAAAGACAGACTATCACTACCTTAAGACATGAAGATCAGTAAATATGGAATATTTTTCAGAACTTTGAAAGTTTCTTAGTGCAGTCGCAAAAACAGTCAAGCGCTACAATGCAACTGTCTCTCATGAGGACCGCCACAGGAAAGGGAGATCCAGAGTTACCTTTGCTGCAGAGAAGTTAATTAGAGTTACCTGCACCTCAGAAATGGCAGCCTAAATACAGTTGAAGTCTAAAGATTACATACACTTAGGTTGCAGACATTAAAACTTATGTTTCAACCACTCCACAAATTTCTTTATAACAAACTATAGTTTTGGCATGTCAGTCCAGGACATGCACATTGTGCATGACACAAGTAATTTTTTCAACAATTGTTTACCGGCAGACTATCTCACTTAAAATTCACTGTATCACAATTCCAGTAGGTCAGAAGATTACATACACTAAGTTGACTGTGCCTTTAAACAACTTGGAAAATTCCAGAAAATTATGTCATGGCTTTAAAAGCTTCTGAAGCTTCTGCTAATTGACATCATTTGATTCAATTGGAAGTGTACCTGTGGATGTATTTCAAGGCCTACCTTCAAACTCAGTGCCTCTTTACTTGATATCATGGGAAAATAAAAAGATATCAGCCAAGACCTCAGAAAAAAATTGTAGACCTCCACAAGTCTGGTTCATCCTTGGGAGCAATTTCTAAACGCCCAAAGGTACCACTTTCATCTGTACAAACAATAGTATGCATGTGTAAACACCATGGGACCACGCAGCCGTCATATGGCTCAGAAAGGAGATGGTCACCTAAATATGAACGTACTTTGGTGCGAAAGTGCAAATCAATCCCAGAACAACAGCAAATGACCTTGTGAAGATGCTGGAGGAAACAGGTATCCACAGTAAAACAAGTCCTATATCGACATAACCTGACTACTGTTTGCAGCTGCACATGGGGACAATATCATACTTTTTGGAGAAATGTCCTCTGGTCTGATGGCCATAATGACCATCGTTATGTTTGGAAGAAAAAGGGGGAAGCTTACAAGCTGAAGAACACCATCCCAACCATGAAGCACGGGGGAGGCAGCATCAGGTTGTGAGGGTGCGCATTGCTGCAGGAGGGACTGGTGCACTTCACAAAATATATGGCAGCATGAGCCAGGAAATTTATGTGGATATATTGAAGCAACATCTCAAGACATCAGTCAGGAAGTTAAAGCTTGGTCGCAAATGGATATTCCAAATGGACAATGACCCCAATCATACTTCCAAAGTTGTGGCAAAATGGCGTAGGGACAACAAAGTCAAGGTATTGGAGTGGACATCACAAAGCCTTGACCTCAATCCCATAGAAAATTTGTGGGCAGAACTGATAAATGTGTGTAAGCAAGGAGGCCTACAAACCTGACTCAGTTACACCAGCTCTGTCAGGAGGAATGGGCCAAAATTCACCCAACTTATTGTGGGAAACTTGTGTAAGACTACCCGAATTGTTTGACCCAAGTTAAACAATTTAAAGGCAATGCTACCAAATACTAATTGAGTGTATGTAAACTTCTGACCCACTGGGGATGTGATGAAATAAATAAACACTGAAATAAATCATTCTCTCTACTAGTATTCTGACATTTCACATTCTTAAAATAAAATAATAAAGACAGAGAATTTTTATTAGGATTAGATGTCAGGACTTGTGAAAAACTGAGTATAAATGTACTTGGCTAAAGTGTATGTAAACTTCCGACATTCAACTGTAAATGCTTCACAGAGTTCAAGTAAGAGACCCATCTCAATATCGACTGTTCAGAGGAGACCTCTTGAAACAGGCCTTCATGGTTGAATTGCTGCAAAGAAACAATTACTAAAGGACACACATATTAAGAAGAGACTTGCTGTGATGGATGGAGTGCTGCATCAGATGAGCTTTACTTCACAATTACCCGACCTCAACCCAATTGAGATGGTTTGGGATGAATTGAACCGCAGAGTGATGGAAAAGCAGCCAACAAGTGCTCAGCATATGTGGGAACTCCTTCAAGACCATTGGAAAGCATTGCTCATGAAGCTGGTTTAGAGAATGCCAAGAGTGTGCAAAGCTCTCATCAAGGCAAGTTGTGGCTACTTTGAAGTATCTAAATATTTAAAATATTTTGATTAATGCATGAATCTATATGTGTTATTTCATAGTTTTGATGTCTTCACTACTATTCGACAATGTAGAAAATAGTACAAATTAAGAAAAACCCTGGAATGATTAGGTGTGTCAAACTTTTGTCTGGTACCGTAAATCTAGCTTTAGGCTGTATTAGCTCTGACTGTGTGGTGTCCCTCCCTGTACAGTGGCTTGCAAAACTATTCACCCCCCTTGGCATTTATCCTATTTTTTTGCCTTACAACCTGGAATTAAAATGGATTTTTGGGGTGTTTGTATATCATTTGATTTACACAATATACAACAAAATAGGATAAATGCCAAGGGGGTGAATACTTTCGCACTTTGAAGATGCAAAATCATTTTTATTGTGAAACAAACAATAAATCAGACACAAAAAAACAGAAAGCTTGAGCGTGCATAACTATTCACCTCCCCAAAGTCTATGCTTTGTAAAGCCACCCTTTGCAGCAATCACAGCTGCAAGTCTCTTGGGATATGTCTCCATAATGTAATGTCTCTATAATGTATGTCTCTATAAGATTGGCACATCTAGCCACTGGGATTTTTGCCCATTCTTCAAGGCTAAACTGCTCCAGCTCCTTCAAGTGTGATGGATTCCGCTGGTGTACAGAAATCTTATATTCTCAATTGGATTGAGGTTTGGACTTTGACTAGGCAATTAGGCACTTAACTAGGCCCTTAAACCACTTGAGAGTTGTATACTTAGGGTCATTGTACTGCTGGAATGTGAACCGTCCCAGACTCAAATCTCTTGAAGACTGAAACAGGTTTCCCTCAAGGATTTCCCTGTATTTAGCACCATCCATCATTCCTTCAATTCTGACCAGTTTCCCAGTCCCTGCCGATGAAAAATATACCCACAGCATGATGCTGCCACCACCATGCCTTCACTGTGCGGATGATTTTCTCGGTGTGATGAGAGGTGTTGGGTTTGCCCCAGACAGCATTTTACTTGATGGCAAAAAGCTCAATTTTAGTCTCCAACCAGAGTACTTTTCTCACACATGCCTTTTGGCGAACACCAAACGTGTTTGCTTATTTTTTTCTCCAAGAAATTAATTTTTCTGGCCACTCTTCTGTAAAGCCCAGCTCTGTGGAGTGTATGGCTTAAAGTGGTCCTATGGACAGATTCTCCAATCTCCGCTGTGGAGCTTTGCAGCTCCTTCAGGGTTATCTTTGGTCTCTTTGTTGCCTCTCTGATTAATGCCCTCCTTGCCTGGTCCTTGAGTTTGGTGGGCAGTCCTCTTTTGGCTTGTTTATTGTGGTGCCATATTTTTTCCATTTTGTAATAATGGATTAAATGGTGCTCTGTGGGATGTTCAAAGTTACTTATATTTTTTATAACCCAACCCTGATCTGTACTTCTCCACAACTTTGTCCCTGACCTGTTTGGAGAACTCCTTGGTCTTCATGGTGCCACTTGCTTGGTGGAGCCACTTGCTTAGTGGTGTTGCAAACTCTGGGGTCTTTCAGAACAGGTGTGACAGATTGCACGCAGGTGGACTTTATTTAACTAATTATGTGACTTCTGAAGGTTGCACGAGTTTGCACCAGATCTTATTTAGGGGCTTCATAGCATATACACGGACCACTTTTCTGTTTTTTATTTTGTATAATTTTTTGAAACATGTAATTTTTATATATTTTCTTCCCTTCACCAGTTTGAACTGTTTTGTGTATGTCCATTACATTAAATCCAAATAAAAATACATTTAAATTCCAGGTTGTATTGCAACAAAATAGGAAAAATGCCAAGGGGTGAATACTTTTGTAAGGCACTGTACATGATCATACAAAATGCTGATGTACCGTGTGCTGACATGAGAACATATATGTCATTCTACTCTTCTGTTCTTACCCTGGAGAAATGTGAACGTTAGACTGAAATAACTTTTATTGTTTATTTTTGTTTGTTTGACATAAATGACTGTAAAAACACCAGCAAATCAGCTCCAGGTGATTTTCATTTTGGAAATCTGTTCCAAAGTATTCCCATGCATAATAAATATGCACTGTATATGTGATGGTATACACATGTAAACAAGGTTTGAAATGATTACGTTTAAGTCAAACATATCTGTTTGGGCTTCTTGCGGTCTATTTGCATATACAAATGATTTGTAATTATGTTCCAGACCCATTACCATGGACTTAAAACTTCTTCAGGATTGGTGGGTTCACTGTGGAACGGTTGAGCTAATGTAGGCTAATGTGATTAGCATGAGGTTGTAAGTAACAAGAACAAGAACATTTCCCAGGGCATAGATAGATCTGATATTGGCTTATATTCATGTTAATCTAACTGCACTGTCCAATTGATAGTAGCTATTATGGTGAAAGAATATCATGCTATTGTTTGAGGAGAGAACACAGTTTTGAACATGATAAGTTATTAATAAACAAATGAGGCACATTTGGGCAGTCTTGATGCAACATTTAGAAACAGAAATGCAATGGTTCTTTGGATCAGTCCGACACTTTGCACATACACTGCTGCCATCTAGTGGACAAAATCTAAATTGCACTTAGGCTGGAATAATACATTATCGACTTTCTCCCTACATTTCAAAGATGATGGTACAAAAAAAATTGAATGATCTTTTACCAGATCTAAAGTGTTGTGTTCTCCTACATCCCTTTCACATTTCCACAAAGTTCCAAGTGCTTCCTTTCAAATGATACCAAGAATATGCATATCCTTGCTTTAAGGCCTGAGCTACAGGCAGTTAGATTTGGGAATGTCATTTTAGGCAAAAAATGAAAAAAAGGGTCCGATCCTTAACCTGTTGAAACTCTGGGGGCGCTATATCATTTTTGGATAAAAAGACGTGCCCGTTTTAAGCGCAATATTTTGTCACAAAAAGATGCTCGACTATGCATATAATTGGTAGCTTTGGAAAGAAAACACTCTGACGTTTCCAGAACTGCAAAGATATTTTCTGTGCGTGCCCTAGAACGTGAGCTACAGGCAAAACCAAGATGAAACGGCATCCAGGAAATGAGCAGGATTTTTGAGGCTCCGTTTTCCATTGTCTCCTTATATGGCTGTGAATGCGAGAGGAGTGAGTCAGCCCTTTCTGTCGTTTCCCCAAGGTGTCTGCAGCATTGTGACGTATTTGTAGGCATATCATTGGAAGATTGACCATAAGAGACCACATTTACCAGGTGTCCGCCCGGTGTCCTGCGCTGAAATTGGTGCGCAAAAGTCAGCTGCAAGTATTTTTCCACAGAATTCAGAGAAGAATGCAGGCTTCCACAAACGATATATCAATGAAGAGATATGTGAAAAAAACACCTTGAGGATTGATTCCAAACAACGTTTGCCATGTTTCGGTCGATATTATGGAGTTAATTCGGAAAAAGTTTGACGTTGTAGGTGACTGAATTTTCGGTTCGTTTCGGTAGCCAAATGTGATGTACAAAACGGAGCGATTTCTCCTACACAAAGACGCTTTCAGGAAAAACGGCACATTTGGTATGTAACTGAGAGTCTCCTCATTGAAAACATCTGAAGCTCTTCAAAGGTAAATTATTTTATTTATTTGGTTATCTGGTTTTTGTGAAAATGTTGCGTGCTAAATGCTACTCAAAATGCTAAGCTAGCTTAGCATACTCTTACACAAATTAGTGAATTGCTATGGTTCAAAAGCATATTTTGAAAATCTGAGATGACAGTGTTGTTAAGAAAAGGCTAAGCTTGAGAGTAGGCGCATTATTTTCATTTTATTTGCGATTTTTCAGAAATCGTTAACGTTACATTATGCTAATGAGCTTCAGGCTATAACTGTATACAGGTTTTTTTCATAGCCAAACGTGAACAAAACGGAGCGATTTGTCCTACACAAATAATATTCTTTTGAAAAACTGCACATTAGCTATGTAACTGAGAGTCTCCTCATTGAAAACATCCGAAGCTCTTCAAAGGTAAATGATTTTATTTTTTTGGTTATCTGGTTTTTGTGAAAATGTTGCGTGCTAAATGCTACTCAAAATGCTAAGCTAGCTTAGCATACTCTTACACAAATTAGTGAATTGCTATGGTTCAAAAGCATATTTTGAAAATCTGAGATGACAGTGTTGTTAAGAAAAGGCTAAGCTTGAGAGTAGGCGCATTATTTTCATTTTATTTGCGATTTTTCAGAAATCGTTAACGTTACATTATGCTAATGAGCTTCAGGCTATAACTGTATACAGGTTTTTTTCATAGCCAAACGTGAACAAAACGGAGCGATTTGTCCTACACAAATAATATTCTTTTGAAAAACTGCACATTAGCTATGTAACTGAGAGTCTCCTCATTGAAAACATCCGAAGCTCTTCAAAGGTAAATGATTTTATTTTTTGGTTATCTGGTTTTTGTGAAAATGTTGCGTGCTAAATGCTACTCAAAATGCTAAGCTAGCTTAGCATACTCTTACACAAATTAGTGAATTGCTATGGTTCAAAAGCATATTTTGAAAATCTGAGATGACAGTGTTAAGAAAAGGCTAAGCTTGAGAGTAGGCGCATTATTTTCATTTTATTTGCGATTTTCAGAAATCGTTAACGTTGCGTTATGCTAATGAGCCTGAGGCTTTAGTCACGATCCCGGATCCGGGATGGGGAGTTTCAAGAGGTTTAACCTGCTCCCGCTCTTCCTCCTCCTGGCGCTCGAGGGCCAAGATCCCCAGCATTACGCACTCAAGCCACCATCAGTAAGCACACCGCCTTCTCCCGTCACATGCATCAGCAATCATTGGACTCACGTGGACTCAATTACTTGTGTCATTACCTTCCCTATATCTGTCTGTTCCCAAGCTTGGCAGAAAGCTTATATTCTTGTTAATCTAACGGCACTCCGTTCCCTGCTTCAGGACTGATTGTCATATGTTCGTGTTACCCGTGTTCTGACGCTGTTCCTGTCTTGGTCTATGTCTGTTCCCTATTAAACCGTACCTGCTTCTCCTCTCCAGCGTCACTCCTTACACCTCTTATTAAGAGTTAAGAAATAAGCGGCCCCTGGCTGAATCAAGTTGAGGATCCCTGCCTTATAGTGTGCTGTCCCTACCTGTATATGAAATGATCTGCTCATGATGCCCCTCCTAGTTGACTATACAGTATGTGCTGATACAGTAGGTGAAAATCGGAGTGTACTTTGTCAGACATTCCAGAGTGCCAGCCTCCCACACCCCTCAAATTATGTCTCCCTGCTGAGTCTCTATCCACAATCACACTTAATTACATAACACTCTTGTCTGCCTACTGTATGTGTGTGGGAGAGGCAGAGAACAGGTTCTAATGTGAATTCAAGACAGAACCTCATAGAGTTTTATTGAGGGGACATACTGTGAAGCACAATGTTGGAAGGGTCTTCTGTCAAATATATTAATCTCTTTTTAAATGAGGATTCTGTTAGCAAATGAGAAACTACACTTCAGGGAGTTCACATGGGGAAAATCCCCCTGATAATTGATGAAAGGCATAAGATTTTCATAAACGTAAAAAAAAGTGGGGCTTCTTTCCCATACTTAATGGCTCACTAGAACTGATAATTTTTTTCCATTTCACCACAATCTCCATCACCACAAGAGAAATCTTTATGTATCCTATCTAATGTCTGATCATCTCTGACTAGACTAGATTACTTATTGTGCTGTACGACTGATAGCACATGCTCAGTCACATAGGCCCTCCATGGTTGTGTCCCAAATGGCATGCTATTCCCTATATAGTACACTACTTTTGATCAGGACCAAAATGGGGTGGTCAAAAGTGGTGCACTGTGTTAGGGAATAGGGTGCCATCTTGGATGGACACTTCTCTTGCTGCAGGGATCCTGATATCTAACCATGAGTCCCTAACACAATCCCACATTTTTTGTCCACTCCGGACTGGCCGTCTTCTTTTGGTGCGGTCCAGACCGGCCTTCATCTAAAAGTCCATGGACGTTTATTTTTGGTCTGAACCAGCCTATATTTGGCCCAAACATAGACGTGTATAATTAGTTTGGATTTGGTCCGGTCTGGACCGTCCTCGATTTGTCCCAAACATAGATGTCTACGATTGGTTCAGATTTTATCAGGTCCAGACCCGGACCAAGTCTGAACCAATCATAGACATCTATGTTTCGCAAGTTTGGACAGCACAATACTGTACTCTACTATACACTGCTGAATTAAACAATATTGTGCTTCTACATCTGCATTGCTTGTTGTTTGGGGTTTTAGGCTGGGTTTCTGTATAGCACCTTGTGACATCGGCTGATGTAAAAAGGGCTTTATAAATTATTTGAATGATTGATTGATATTGTACTGCACTGAATTGAACTCTACTGTACTCTACAAAATTAACTTTAATATACTGTAGTCTACTGTGCTCTACTCTACTGAATAAAACTCTACTGTCCTGTAACGTACCTTACCGTACTATACTGTACTGTGCTGTTCAAACACATGACACAAGCCTATGATACAATCTTATTTGGTCTGGTCCAGACTGACCAAATGTGTACTTGTTTGGGCAGCACTGTTTAGAATAGTACCCAGCATGTTTTGCAAGATTTTGTTTTTACATTTACATTTTGATCATTCAGCAGACACTCTTATCCAGAGTAATTTACAGTTTGTGAATTCAACGAAGGCAGATAAACAACAACATATTACAGTCAAAGCCATCTTCTTCTTTTTTACTGAGAATGTTATTGTAGTTGAAGTGGTCTGTTGGTTTGTTCAGTTGGTTGGATTACTGAACATCATCGCTGCCAGTTACAAATCTTTTGAAAAACATAAACGCATGTGACAGATTGGAGATGTTGCAAACTTCAGTTGGCTCCTCTTTCTTACATGTTTATCAAATGGATAAAAAATGTTGTGATATAGAATCAATTACCATGTTGGTAGCGCTTTATAAAAACTCCATGTAATAAAGCATTTACAATGGATTATTAAATCATTTATTCATCATTTATTCATCATTACTCCCACATTTGTAAATGTTAGTAATCTAGTTATTCACACATTTATAAACAACTTTTAAAGTATTTAGTAATGATTCATAATAGAATTCATCAGATGTTTAATTTAGGTCCTTATAAACAATTTACTAAATAGTAGGTATGTAGTCTGAAAAACAACAGGTGAGCCCACCCCGATCCTTGTCTTTTCTTTTCAAACAACTGGAACAGTTTTAACAGATCAGAACAATTTTAAGCTAGTTTACAGAGTAGAGGATGTCAGTCAAGGCTCTGTATGTTTGCAGAAAGCTGCAGAAACCATAGTAGTGACACACACTTCACATCTGTCAAGAAGAGGGAAGAGGTGAGGATAGGAGAGAATAGAAGAGGAGGGGAGAGGGGGAAGGGGGAGGGCCCTAATGCACTAATTGCTCTCCCGCTGTGACGTAGAAGTCCGTCACTGGCCGCGGGCAGCATTTGGTTCTTTAACGCACACACATATTCATCACTCCTCCCTGCGCCATTATAAGATAAGTTAACAATGTGGGTCGACACACAAATTAACTTCTGTCTTGGTGCATGCATTTCACACTTGTCAATGTTCATATTTTGAGAGATACAATAATTATTATACTTATCAATGTTGTGGATGAGCGCATTGTTTGTTTGTTCTGTTCCTCTCTCTCCATCTCTGTAGCTTCCGGGTATGCTGGAAAAGGACCCGAGCTAAGGGAATTGGGTTGGCTTTATAGTGCCTGTCCCAAATGGCTCATTAATGCATATGGGCATATTGAAAGATATTGTCAGTAGTGATGTAATGTTGTAAATGTTATGTTGTGACATTGTTTAAAACCGTGTTGCAATGTATGTCCTTTAGTATGTTTAGTTCATGGAAAATGTAGGTTTGTATTGTTAATTGATTAATTAATTAGGGTTAATTGTTCTGAGGGGAGGGGCTAGCCCTACAAAAGGAGCCTCTCCTGCAGTCTCTAGAGAGGCAGTTTGGATTGAGCTGTGGATGGGGCAGCATTGTTTTTAAGCTGTCCCATAAGGTAGACGTTGATGGCAGTACTGTTGTTTTTTGTTCTGGAATCACTTGTAAATAAACACCTTTGCACAGAAGAACTTTTGCGGTTCCGCCATCTTTTTATTTTGATAGAGGTTAGGTTATCCAGTTAAGCCTTCTGGCCTACTCTACGTGACACCCGTCATACTAGCTTTAAAAAAGGACCTCTCTCTGATCTGTAATGAACCCAGGTTGGGCAAATATTTCGATACAAACCCCATACCATACCCAATCACTCCAATATCCACTGGACTCGCTGCCAGTCCCCGCGAGGAACGAGGAATTAACACTTTCTGGCCTAAATGGCACTATATTCCCTATATAGTGCATTAGGGCTCTGGTCGAAAGTAGGGTACTATAAATGGAATAGGGTGCCATTTTTGTATGCAGCTTCTCTCTCCCAGCCCAGACATTCAATGAAAGCTTTTCCTCAGTTTTTCTCCAATTACACAAACCATTTTTACTTCCCAGATTACCTCTCGGTCAGTCTTAGAATCACAGGTAGGAAATAAGTGGCCAGTTATATTGTAATGCTATTACTATGTAGTGATCATTTCATATAAACTCTCACAACTATGGCTTGATTTACTTCAATGTTCAATATTTCTATAGTTTCCCAATACCTGCCTCCTCAACACTAACACAGACATCACATAGTGAAAGGCCAACCTTGTGAGTTGAACGTGATCCAGGCTTAAAACAAAGCAATGCGGATGTGTGATTCAGTTATCAGATTCAGTGGAGCTATGCTAGACCTCCAGACAGGCCTGCATTGACGTGAAAGTGTTGCCCCTCCTTGGTGACCCCAAGGTGGGGGCAGTGGGGGGCCTCTGGGGGTATGCGGTGGGCCCCGGCCCAGGGTGTGATGGTTATCACTGGGGTAGGGTTACAGGGAGCTGGGCTGGGGCTGGGGCGGTCTGGGGTGCCCCTCTTCAACCACAGAGAGCCACTGTTACTCCAGGGGGTCCCAGCAGAGCACACACACACTGCTCCAGGGAAAAGAGGAATCTAAAATATGCACAAACTGCTGCCTCTAATCTAGTCACAGAGCTCACCGTCACACACACACACAGCAGCCGGACCAGGCTTCCTCATCCTGAGAGCCCCATCTTATCTCCCTCTCCATCAGGCCTCTCTTCAAAGACACTCCTATCTATAGGGAGTAAGGGTGGAGGATGGTGTGCTGGGAACAGGGGGCACACACACACACACACACACAGTCTTGTACAGCTAACCTTGTAGGGACACACAATTTAGTCCCATTCAAAATCCTATTTTCCAGCCCAAACCTAATTCTAATCCTTACCTGTACTCCTACCCTAACCCAAAAACCTAACCCTAGCTCCTAACCCTGTGGGGACTGTTGATTGATCAGCCTGTACTGCCTCAGACAGACAGTGCCACAAGCATTTCGCAGAGACAAACTAGCAATGTTTACATTACCATCTATCTGTCCACTGAAGAACTGATATACTCAAATACGGTATGTTTTTCTAAACTGTCTAGCAAACAGAAAAGATGACTTATCAAAGTCCTGCCCTACACAAAGTAAGAGAAAAATGACATTCATGTTTTTGCCTGTGACTCAGAACTGAGAGCCGGTAACCAAAGCATTGCTTTAATATCTCGGCAGCGAAATGGGACTGACTGTGTTTAAATCAAACTGTTAAAACTGTCACCGCCCGGCCTGATGGCAAATGGTTGACCAGAGCTTAATTTCAGGCAGCAGGAAAATCGTGCTCCAGCAACAAGAAATGTGACAAATTAAGTGAATTATAATGAATTAACGGTTTTGTATGGGTTGATACATTTTTCGTAAAAGAAAATCAAGTCTGAAATTTCAAAGTGGAAATTACAAACTTCTGAAGCCTTTTTAAACCTCAAATACACATGTTTTAAATGTCCTACATTGCAGGAAAGTTTTCTGGCCACAGGTTGATGCAAGATCCTACATCTGTGGGGAGTGGGCCTCAACCAAGTTCTATTTCTGAGTTATCAGGATGTCATGTTATCTGTTTGGGAGTTTGTAACTATTAGCAGGGCGTTGTTCATACCAGTGCAGGTGTTCATGTGCAAGAGCTGACAAGGCCCTTACTGGTCTGATTGGAGCAAGTCCAAGGTTGGGGATCAATAATCAGTGGAGGGCTTTGTCTTGTTACTTCTCTTTTCATTTGAACCACATTGAGATAAGCCTACATGTCGTTTTATTCTCTGTTGAAAGAAGAGCTAATTCATTTGGGTTCAGTTGTATTTTGATGATCTGACATTTCTTCTTTGGATGCAGGAAGGTTTGTGGTGGCCCCGCTGGTCAGGGCCCGGGATTAAAGAGCAACTGGGATCTATTTGGTGTGTGTGTGTTTGTGTGTGTGTGTGTGTGTGTGTGTGTGTGTGTGTGTGTGTGTGTGTGTGTGTGTGTGTGTGTGTGTGTGTGTGTGTGTGTGTGTGTGTGTGTGTGTGTGTGCGGAGAACTGACCCGGTGACTCTGGGGCGCTGGACAAAACTGCCAACTGAGCGACGGGTTTAACACAGAGCTACTACTACTATGACAATGATCGTCATTCTTAAATTGTATAAATATTCCATAATAAATCAATTGCTAAATTAATGCATTTATTATGTTAAAATAGGTCATAAGAAACCCCAGGACACCAAATGTAAATTGTAATCAGTCAGAAAAGGTATTGATTGATCCAGAAGAGCATAGACTATAAATACTAAAATAAGATTATGCATTTTCTGAATGTAAAACAACAGTTGATTGCCCATCTGGCCCATTCAAACGACACCTAACCTATATTGAAACTAATTTCACACATATAATAATAATAATAATAATAGATGTGGTCTAAAGACCAGATTAAATTGACAATTATCTGATGGATGACAATATAATCAATTGTCAAATAAAAAATGAAGAAACTGACATCATGCAGTGACAGCTTGCATTGACAAAGAAGCAAGGAGCTTACCAAATAGCACTTCTTCCATATCATCCTACAGAGGTCCATGCAGGCCAGATGTTTTGATTGCTATACTCTATCAGAAAGACCAGATTTTAAGGTTTCTAATGAACCTATTTTTGCCAAACAACTATACCAAATGCGCAGATGGTCTGTGTTTCAAAATATAATTTTTTCCTATAGTAACCGTGGCCCCATGCCTTCCTCATGTGGGTAGGCTACTGGTGAAAATCAGCAATAGCTATTTTGGAAAAATATACTTTCTCTTTTCTTCTGTCATATTCCATTATATTCTTACTGTAAAATATGTGTGTTGACTGGTAGGGCTGGGCCTGTGATTGACTGCTAAATGAACAAGTTGACTTCATTGGCATGGTACACTAATAGATTGGCATGGCATACATAGCCTTAGCTTTGGCTACTAAGCACAGATAAATAAAACTCAAAACATAAATAAATTGCCATGTATCATGTTTTTTATGATCTTCCTAAAATAAATATTAATGATTTTTTTTGTGACTGTGTATATTCACACTAGAAAGGCAGAGAGCATTTTAATGACTCACAACAAATTGAAATGTTTATTTACTCTGACGTGTTTAGTAATGTACCCCTCCTCCTTGACTTTTCCTAAATAAGTCTATATAAAATGGCGCCGGAAGAAATGGCAGCAGTTTTACATGCGCCCAACCAATTGTGCTATTATGTGTTTTTCCTAATACCTTTTTTGCACTATTGGTTAAAGCCTGTAAGTAAGCATTTCACTGTTGTAAATGGCGCAAGTGACAAATAATCTTTGATTTTATTTGACAAAACACTGTCGTTGTTATAATCTTAATATCACAAGCAGAAATCGAGTTATAAACAGTTTTAGGGCATGCCATTATTTGAATGGTTTTCCCTGGCCTGCTCCACTCTTTCTCCAATAGTTGAATGTGCCTTGCCCAATTGATAATCACCCCAATAAGTGCCTTGAAACTGAACCGAAGCTATACCGAAACTAATATCAAAAATACACTACATGGCCAAAAGTTTGTGTGGCCTACCACTTCACGGCTGAGCCGTTGTTGCTCCTAGACATTTCCACTTCACAATAACAGCACTTAAAGTTGACCGGTGCAGCTCTAGCACAACATACATTTGACAAATTGACTAGTTGGAAAGGTGGCATACTATGACGGTGACACGTTGAAAGTCCCTGAGCTCTTTAGTATGGGCCATTCTACTGCCAATGTTTGTCTATGAAGATTGCATGGTTGTGTGCTCGATTTTATACACCTGTCAACAAAGGGTGTTGCTGAAATAGCTGAATCCACTAATACTTTTGGCCATGTAGTGTATAATAACAGATTAAATAAATGAAGTATAGTATGATGGGGAAAAAGGTAGAGAATGGGTGAGTGATGAGTACAGGTATAACACTAGTGGACAAATTCACAAACGCAGTTAATGTACAGCTACAAACTAATTAAAAAGGCAGGCTAACTAAACGGAGCACAGAGATATATACAAGCAAACAATGCATCATTATGTAATCACCAATTGTGAATGAAGAACAGGGCGTGCCATCCTATTGTGTTCATCTATTCTAATCATCTCAATACAGTGTACACTATATCAGTCCACCGAATCCAAACAGTGTAATTAGTCTTCTCTAGGCCTACTTGGAGTGTCCTACACAGTGAGAGAGTGTGTGGCAAGATCAAGATGAATGGATGCACATGCTGCGTTAGCGTTGCTACAAGATCTGAATGAAAACGACTCAGATGGCAGGGAAGAAATGGATGATGATTATCATAATCTCTGATGATACTTTTTCTAATTCATGCTGAATGGCTTTACATTTTTGGGATAGGATCCATATTGGGGAGCAGGTGAGCAAGTGTTG
Organism: Oncorhynchus masou masou; assembly: GCF_036934945.1. NCBI lineage: Eukaryota > Metazoa > Chordata > Actinopteri > Salmoniformes > Salmonidae > Oncorhynchus > Oncorhynchus masou. The sequence goes on along the minus strand of NC_088239.1, from coordinate 38,579,440 downwards.
AATAATGTTTCGGGTCAGATGGCATAGTGTACTAGGTAAAAGGAGGAACTCGCAGCCGGCCTGTTGCTGTGTTGTGCAATATGCTTGACTTGGCTGCTATCAATGCACGTGTTGTTCAAACATGCATGTACAACACCATGAGCAGAAGAGACTTTATGATGAGTCTGGTACAAGGGCTATGTGAGAGACAGGAGGGCCAAGTCAGCAACAAAGTGTCCCTGTGAGTCATTGAACGAGCCAAATTGCGCATATCTCCCGGGGAGGAGAAACTGCAAGGTGGGCAGATGCACTTGGAACAGAACCCACAACACCTATTACACCTGCAAGCAACTTGTTAATGGGAGTGTGTCAAAAACAAGTGAAAGTTACAAGGATTTGTGGTGACTGTTAGGACAAGGGATAACAGATAACAACAATGTGATTCAACTGTTGCGTGAAGACTCACACACCATACTATAAGCACGAGCGAGGCCTCAAATAATGTGACCAATAACTGACAATAATATACTTTTTTTGACCGCTGTCATATCGACACCTATATTCATTATAATGACACTGAGTGATACTCAGTAATGTGTTGTATTGGATTTGCCCCAAACCTAACACGTTCGTATTAAGGACAAATAGTTGATTGCTTTGCCACATTTTTTTGCAGTATTACTTTAGTGCCTTGTTGCAAACCTTGTGCATGTTTTGGAATGTTTATTCCGTACAATCTTCCTTCTTTTCACTCTGTCAATTAGGTTAGCATTTTGGAGTAACTACAGTACAATGTTGTTGATCTATCCTCAATTTTCTCCTATCACAGCAATTAAACTCTGTAACTGTTTTAAAATCACCATTGGCCTCATGGTGAAATCCCTGAGCGGTTTTCTGCTTCTCTGACAGCTGAGTTAGGAAGGATGCCTGTATATTTGTAGTGACCATCCATGCTCAAAGGGATATTCCATGTCTGCTATTTTTTTTTATGTACCCATCTACCAATTAAAACACTATTATCGCACACAGTGTCCAGGTATAGAATTATATATCGATTTTGGCCTTTACTACTAAAGCAAATTCATAAATGGCAAAAAGAACAGTAAAAAAATGGTTTCTAGGACATATAAAAAACTCTAATAAATAAATACTGTATATATATATATATATGTTTTTTTACACACGTTGAACCCCTTTGTTGGGTAGGCACAAAACTGCCTTCATACTGACCTTTTTTTTATCCGGTACTGGTTACCTTCAGATGACTCTTGTGACACTTGTGGGGTTCCAGCTCAAACTGTTTGGACGCTACTAAACAGAAGTTGGCACATCGACAGTACCGACTTCAGACATGTCTCCTGGCACTTGTGCGGGACGTAGAGCAAAATGAAGAACACCATAGAGTTGGTGAGAGTCTCCCAATTCCATAAGAGTTTGTAGGTTAAACCGTTCGGATGCTACAGATGTTTTAGTGAGATGACCGATTCTTGGGATGTCTGTAAATATCGCTCTAGCTCTGCTGAAGTGTGACACTGGCGGATATCTTTACTTTAAAATGAACGATTTTTATGTTTTTTATGTAACTTGTAACTTAGATCGACACACCAGTACGTCAATTGATTCTAGGGAGTTAAGCACATTTCTACTCCTGAACTTAGGGGTTGAATACTTGTCAGATTTTCTTTTTTAATGAATTTGTAAAAATGTCAAAAAACATCATTCTACTTTGACATCATGTGGTATTGTGTGTAGGCCAGTGACAAAAAAATCTCTATTTAATCAATTTCATATTCAGTCTGTAACACAACAAAATGTGGAAAAAGTCAAGGGGTGTTATACTTTCTGAAGGTACTACAGTATAGCCTACAGCCTTATGTTCTTTAATACATTTAAATTTCATATTCTAATTTTTTATTTTACTATGCAAGTCAGAACAAATTCTTATTCTTTCAATGACAGCCTCGGAACAATGGGTTAACTGCCTGTTCAGGGGCAGAACAACAGATTTGGACCGTGTCAGCTCGGGGATTTGAACTTGCAACCTTTCGGTTACTAGTCCAACGCTCTAACCACTAGGCTACCCTACCTAAGACTGTTATAAACACCACCAAATTACACTGGTACAAAGGGGGATGCAACAAAGCCAAGCTTTTCTAGTTAACAAAAAGCTAAGCTTTGTGTTTGAATATATTTCATTCATTTAATTTGCGATTTTCATGAATAGGAAAAGATTCTAGGGGTATTTATGTCCGCTGCGTTATGCTAATTCGTTTGAGGCTATGATTACGATCCTGGATCCGGGATTGCTCATCGCAAAAGGTTAAATGGATTTATTAGACTCGTGGCTACTGGTACTCCTCGAGGACCGGCTATTAAACTGATGGATTTTGCTGGGGATTTGAGTATTATGTTAATTTTATTTCCGCAGCAGCGTGGAAATGATAGGCTAAGGGTTAAATATCCATATGGTCATTCTGACCATCATGGCACTGAAAGTGGTTTCGAGGTTTTTATTGAAATTACAAAATTGAAAATCATCAAATTGAAAACAGTCAGATTGACAATCACTTCTAGTGTTAAACACAGGGTGCACACTCCAGAGATGCATAGTCATCAGAAGGATGCTAGTGTCAATACTGAAGATAGACTGTAGACTAAATGTGTGTCCCAAATCGCACATGATTCCCTATATAGTGCACTACTTTTGACCAGAACTCTATGGGCTGCCAGTCAGGACGTATGACAGTTGTGACAAACCACGACAGGAACACTTCCCCAGAACACATGCAGTAGAGTGACAGACACAAACACTGATCATAGCTATCTCATAGCAAAGTAATTTATTTCCATGTTTGTTTTAGCTGGTTGAGACTTCCCTAGACATAATACACGTCTACCCAATTCCCCTTCCCATTGGTATGGGAAGTATTTTGGTATTTTGTCTTGTAAGCCGTCCAGGACGCCTAAATCTCACTGGTTTTACTGAAACCTATCATCTCCTCTTGGCATTGTTGCAGACATCAGGCCCACCGACAGAGCTGCATCCTCTATTTTTGTAAAGAGGCCTGTGTCCCAAATGGCACCCTATTCCCTGTGGGGTTTGGTCAAAAGTAATGCACTACATAGGGAATAGGGTGCCATTTGGAATGCAGATATCAGTAAGTATTTTTTGGGAGTGGAACCCACAGCAGCTGTCTCAATAAGGCAGTGCTACGGCTTGAGATTGAGAGTGGGGCGAAGAGAAATTGACTTTGGTCTACTTAATTTATTTCGCCCATCTTCATACTTTATCTGTCGCAAGCAAGCTATAAACTGATCACAGGAGGATGGAAGACATGGAGATGAGGTGGGTAGACACTATACATCCCACAGTCATTATAAACCGTGACAGACAACAGAAACACAACAACAGTTTCAACACACTAGTAAATCTCTCTGTTAGAGTAACAGACAATACAGGGCCCTGAACTGAAGAATGGAGAGAGGGAAGGAGAATTGAGAGGAAGGAAGGAGTGTAGACTGAAGAGGAGAGAAAGAGATTGGAGGGAGGGAGACTCAATAGCAGAAGGAGAGATGGAGACTGGAAATTATATGGAGTGCTTAAGGCGAGATAGAGGGTGAAGAGGAGAAGGAGACAAGAGGAGAGGGAGATATGGAAGGAGAATGTAAAGGAGAGGGAGAGAGTGGTTAAAGGAGAGACAGAAAAGAAGGAGAGAGTGTTTAAAAGAGTATAGGGAGAGTGGATAAGGTTAGTAGGCTGAAAAGGAAAGGGGGAGAGAGAGCGAGAAGGAGAATGTGCTTAAGGGCCTGTAGTCTGATAGGTCTGTCTGTGAAACCTCAGTCACACTTCAGTAGAGAGGACCCATCAGACCTAGATGGCCCCACTCTGATAACTACACCCACAAACACGCACCCACATGAACATGCACGCACATACACTCACACACACATTCTGAACTCCAGTACATTCCCGCTTTAAGCCCACATGGTCGGAATATGTACCAAAAAATCGAACTACCACTTAAATCATAGGCGACATTCACAGTGACTATTGCAATTCACAAGACTGAAGTTAAAAACGTGACTTCTCAGGGTACGCACATGCACACACAAACATGTCCTGTGAAGGAGGAAACTTGGCTCTGGTCTGCTGCCAGGGAGTCATGGAGTGACTGGACAGTTTGTGCGTGTGTGCGAGCGTGGATATGTGGACAGTATGAGACATATTGTGGTGTGTAGATGCTGGCTCAGGAAATTCCCTTGAACACAACGGAAAGGACGGTAGCTTTAATGAGCGTTGTGGTTTCCAGAATGATCCTTTCCTGTTTACTGAGGGCCGGCAGTAAACACATCTCCTTTTCTCTCTCTATTGACGTGTGTGTGTGTGTGTGTGTGTGTGTGTGTGTGTGTGTGTGTGTGTGTGTGTGTGTGTGTGTGTGTGTGTGTGTGTGTGTGTGTGTGTGCGTGTGTGCGTGCGTGCGTGCGTGCGTGTGCGCGCATGTGTACTATAGCCTGATGCCTTCCCAAAAGTTATATTTATTTGTGTGTGTTTTTATGGACTAATATACATATTTCTAATTCTGTAAAAAGCTTTTTTGAGGAAAGGAAATTAGTTTTAATATGGAGTCATGTGCATCTTTTCGTCTCAACTATGTTGCAGCTTTTATGCTCAGACTTGAATAAGGCCATAAACGTGTCCTTACACAGAATTGTCAGCTAAATTACCAAACTTTATTGAAACAACAGCAATACTGTAGTGAATATAATGCAGAGACAAGGCTTAGGATACGTCCCAAATGGCACCTTGTTCCCTACATAGTGCACGTAATCCGGACGACACGCGGCCAATTGTGCGCCACCCTATGGGACTCCCAATCACGGCCAGTTGTGAAACAGCCTTGAATCAAACCAGGGTCTGTAGTGACATCTCTAGCACTGAGATGCAGTGCCTTAAACCACTGCGCCACTCGCGAGCCCCTGGAACACAAAAGTACTCAAAAGCCTGAAATTAGGAATCAACCAAATCACGGTAGGGATAAAAACACAGCAAACAGAGGATATAGAAGGCACAGTATGTGGGTTTGTGTGGGTATATTGTGATGGAAGGTGGGGAGGGATGTTTTTGTGTTTGGAAAAGTGTGGAGTTAAGTGGGTGGAAAAAGAAAATGGTTGTAAATGTCAGAGCCCATGTGTGTCTACGAGCAGGATATGTGACAGAGAGAGCTTTTTTTGTGGAGATATGGGATATACATTTCAAAATAAATTATAAATGCAGTTAATTTATTTATTGTCCTATCATGATGGAACGGTCCCCAACCCTATACTCTAGACACCAACCTGAGCGAAACATACACTAAGGAGAAGTCCAGCCAAGACAGAAAGATACATATATTCAGAGACCCACTAAAGCAGCACCGCCCCCTCAAGACTCTGAGCCTGCCTGGCAGGGTTGGTCCGACAAAGCCACAGCCCCCAGATAGGTGAGTATAATATACAAGGAATTTATCAAAGCTGCCAATGCGAAACTTGATGACCTTGTACCAAGCCAGTGGGAATTCTGGTGGGGTGACCCCACCCAAGTGGTTGCATTGCTGGCAACCCTTGGACAATCAGAGAGGGGGCAAATTATTGTGGCCTTGTTGGCACAAAATAATCAAAGGTCTGACTGCATAGACATACTTCAGAAAATGGTCACAACGGAGGACCAGCGTGTGTGTGTGTGCTTCAGGGGAAGGGGGTTTATCTGAGCTCCGTCAGCTAGGACTTGACTTTGGTTAATCAAATCTCCCTATTCTTTGTACATTTTGCATGCCTTCTCAAACAGTTCAAATCAAATTACATGTTGTTGGCCACATACACAGTCACAAACATGGTTAGCAGATGTTATTGCGAGTGTAGAGAAATGCTTGTGCCTCGAGTTCCGACAGTGCAACAAAATCTAACAAGTAATATTTAACAATTCCACAGCACACCATGTATATAGACTCTTTTTTCTTTCTACTGTGTTATTGACTTGTTTATTGTTTACTCCATGTGTAACGCTGTGCTGTTGTCTGTTCACACTGCTATGTTTTATCTTGGCCAGGTCGCAGTTGTAAATGAGAACTTGCTCTCAACTAGCCTACCTGGTTAAATAAATGTGAAAAAATAAATAATAATATTAATAAAATACCTCATGGAAAAAGGAATGGAATGGAATAAGAATATATAAATATAAATATATGGATGTGCAATGACAGAGTGGCATAGGCTAAGATGCAATAGATAGTATAGAATACCGTATATGCATATGAGATGAGTAATGCAAGATATGTAAACATTATTAAAGTGGCATTTTTAAAGTGATTAGTGTTCCATATATTAAAGTTACTTCTGGTTTTTCCAAATCGCATGCCATGCGATTATCTGAGGACAGCACCCCACACCAAAATACTTTGGAGCACAGGTGACACAAAATCACAAATAGCGATAAAATAAATCACTTACCTTTGACGATCTACCTCTGTTTGCAATCACAAGGGTCCCAGCTATACAACAAATGTTCATTTTGTTCGATAAAGTCCTTCTTTATATCCCAAAAATGTCTGTTTAGTTGGAGCGCTTGATTCAGGAACTCCACCCCCCCCCCGTTCAGCTGAAAAGGTGGCGCAGGGAATGCAGAAATATTCTTTAGAAATATTTAACCTCCACACATTAACAAGTCCAATACCTCAAATGAAAGATAAACACCTTGTTCATCTACCCAGCGTGTCAGATTTTTAAAATGTTTTACGGCGAAAACACAACATATATTTATGTTAAACCACCACCAAACCAAAGAAAAAAACGTAGCCATTTTTTCCAGCAAAAGATAAAAATCACAAAAGCAGGATAAAAAAATCAATCACTAACCTCTTGAAAATCTTCAGCAGATGACAGTCATATGACATGTCACACAGTACATTCATGTTTTGTTCGATAATATGCATTTTATATCCATAAATCTCGGTTTACATTGATGCCATGTTCAGAAAATCCTCCAAAATATCCGGAGGAATTATAGAAAGCTACGCCAGATAACAGAAATACTCATCATAAACTTTGACTAAAGATACATGTTCTACATATAATTTAAGATACACTGGTTCTTAATGCAACCGCTGTGTCACATTTTTTTTACATTACGGAAAAAGCCTAACATTGCGATAATCTGAGACGGCGCTCAGACGTAACAATATTTCTCCGCCATGTTGGAGTCAACAGAAATACAAAATTACAAAATAAATATTCCCTTACCTTTGATGATATTTCATCAGAATATAGTGCAAGGAGTCCTAGTTCAACAATAAATCGTTTTGTTTTATAATGTTCAATTCTAGTGTCCAAGTAGCAGCATTTGCTACCACTTTCAGCTCAAATGCCCAAAAAATGACTTCTGGTCCAGGATAACTTTGCATCAAAACATCCAAATTACATATTACAGGTCGAAGAAACTGGTCAAACTAAGTGCAGACTCAATCTTCAGGATGTTATAATCATATATATCCAATAGCATTCCAACCGGATCATTCGTTTTCATCTGGGGCTGATTGGAACAGCCGAAGCACTCAAAGGCAAACGCACCTCAACAAAATGGCATCCTTTTGCAACACCAACTACTTTCCTTCCCATTAGGTCAAAGTTCACAGCAAATGCTCCATTACACTTTCTACTGAATGAGGACATCTAGTGGAAGACGTAGGAAGTGTTTCCATAACTTGTTGGGAAGAGAGGGGGCGATGACGTCAAAGTTGCCCCAACTTTCAGGATTTCAAAACGTGTTTGGAAGACTGCCTGCCCTGTGAGTTCTGTTATACTCACAGACATAATTCAAACGGTTTTAGAAACTTCAGAGTGTTTTCTATCCAATATTAATAATAATATACATATATTAGCAATTTAGGACAGATTTTGATGCAGTTCACTATGGGCACGCAATTCATTCATACAAAGTGGAAATACTGCCCCCTATCTCTCTTTTAACTTCTTGTGACTCTCAAACCCGGATCCGGGAGCGTAATCATAGCCTCAAACTAATTAGCATAACGCAGCGGAAATAAATACCCCTAGAAAATGTTCCTATTCATGAAAATCACAGATTAAATATATTGAGACACAGCTTAGCCTTTTGTTAATCACCCTGTCATCTGAGATTTTCAAAATATGCTTTAGAGCCAAAGCTAGACAAGCATTTGTGTAAGTTTATCGATAGCCTAGCATAGCCTAGCATTTTGTCCAGCTAGCAGCAGGTAACTTGGTCACGGAAATCAGAAAAGCAATCAAATTAAATCGGTTACCTTTGATGAACTTCGGACGTTTTTCACTCTCGAGACTCCCAGTTAGTAGCAAATGTTCCTTTTTTCCAAAAATATTATTTTTGTAGGCGAAATAGCTCCATTTGTTCTTCATGTTTGGCTGAGAAATCTCCCGGAAATTGCATTCATGAAAACAGCAAAAAATATTCCAAATTAGCTCCATAATATCGACAGAAACATGGCAAACGTTGTTAATAATCAATCCTCAAGGTGTTTTTCAAATATCTATTTGATAATATATCCATCGGGACAATTACTTTTTCAGTAGGACCGATTGGAGTAATTGCTACCTCTGTATTTTACGCGAGAATCTCTCTGGCAGCATCAGGTGACCACTTGCGCAATATAACCGCTTACGGGTATTCTTCAACATAAATGCGTAAAACTACGTCACAATCCTGTAGACACTTTCGGGAATTTGGAGAAAGAGTTATCTGGTTGATAGCCCATTCACTGCTCAATAGGGACTCATTGGAACGCAGCGCTTTCAAAAATTGGGGCACTTCCGGATTGGATTTTTCTCAGCCTTTCGCCTGCACCATCAGTTCTGTTATACTCACAGACAATATTTTTACAGTTTTGGAAACGTTAGAGTGTTTTCTATCCTAAACTGTCAATTATATGCATATTCTAGCATCTTGTCCTGATAAAATATCGTTTTCTTTTCAAAAATGAAAATACTGCCCCCTAGTCACAACAGTTCTTAACAAACTAGTTTTGGCAAGTCGGTTAGGACATCTACTTTGTGCATGACACAAGTCATTTTTCCAACAATTGTTTACAGACAGATTATTTCACTTATAATTCAAAGTTTTACAATTCCAGTGGGTCAGAAGTTCACATACACTAAGTTGACTGTGCCTTTAAACAACTTGGAAAATTCCAGAAAATGATGCCATGGATTAAGAAGCTTCTGATAGGCTAATTGACATCATTTGATTCATTTGGAGATGTACATGTGGATGTATTTCAAGGCTACCTTCAAAATCAGTGCTTATTTTGCTTCACATCATGGGAAAATCAAAAGAAATCAGCCAAGACCTCAGAAAATAATTGTAGACTTCCAAATGTTTGGTTCATCCATGGGAGCAATTTCCAAACACCTGAAGGTACCATGTTCATCTGTACAAACAATAGTACGCAAGTATAAACAATATGGGACCACGCGCAGTCCTCCGCAACAACAGCGAAGGACCTTATGAAGATGTTGGACGAAACAGGTACAAAAGTGTCTATATCCAAAGTAAAAAAAGTCCTATATCAACATAACCTGAAAGGCTGCTCAGCAAGGAAGAACCCACTGCTTCAAAACCACCATTAAAAAGCCAGACTACGCAGTGCAACTGCACATGGGGACAAAGATCGTTCCTTTTGGAGAAATGTCCTCTGGTCTGATGAAACAAAAATAGAACTGTTTGGCCATAATGACCATCGTTATGTTTGGAGGAAAAAGGGGGAGGCTTGCAAGCCAAAGAACACCATCCCAACCGTGAAACAAGGGGATGGCAGCATAATGTTGTGGGGGTGCTTTTATAGAGGGGGGACTGTTGCACTTCACAAAATAGAAGGCATCATGAGGTAGGAGAATTATGTGGATATATTGAAGCAACATCTCAAGACATTAGCCAGGAAGTTAAAGCTTGTTCACAAATGGGTCTTCCAAATGGACATTTGACCCTAAGGATACTTCCAATGGTGTGGCAAAATGGCTTAAAGACAACTAAGTCAAGGTATTGGAGTGGCCATCACAAACCCCTGACCTCAATCTCATAGAACATTTGTGGGCAGAACTGAAAAAAACGTGTGAGAGCAAGGAGGCCTATAAACCTGACTTAAAATAAAGTGGTGACCCTAACTGACCTAAGACAGGGAATTTGTACAGTGAGCAAAAATCCCAGAACCACATGGGGGGACCTAGTGAATGACCTGCAGAGAGCTGTGACCAAAGTAACAAAGCCTACCATCAGTAACACACTAGGCCGCCAGGAACTCAAATCCTGCAGTGCCAGACATGTCCCCCTGCTTAAGCCAATACATGCCCAGGCCCGTCTGAAGTTTGCTAGAGAGCATTTGGATGATCCAGAAGAAGATTGGGAGAATGTCATATGGTAAGATGAAACCAAAATATAACTTTTTGGTAAAAACTCAACTCGTCGTGTTTGGAGGACAAAGAATGCCGAGTTGCATCCAAAGAACACCATACCTACTGTGAAGCATGGGGGTGGAAACATCATGCTTTGGGGCTGATTTACTGCAAAGGGACCAGGACCACTGATCTGTGTAAAGGAAAGAATGAATGGGGCCATGTATCGTGAGATTTTGAGTCAAAACCTCCTTCCATCAGCAAGGGCATTGAAGATGAAACGTGGCTGGGTCTTTCAGCATGACAATGATCCCAAATACACTGCCTGGGCAACAAAGGAGTGGCTTTGTAAGAAGCATTTCAAGGTCCTGGAGTGGCCTAGCCAGTCTCCAGATCTCAACCCTATAGAAAATCTTTGGAGGGAGTTGAAAGTCCTTGTTGCCCAGCAACAGCCCCAAAACATCACTGCTCTAGAGGAGATATGCATGGAGGAATGGGCCAAAATACCAGCAACAGTGTGTGAAAACCTTGTGAAGACTTACAGAAAACGTTTGACCTCTGTCATTGCCAACAAAGGGTATATAACAAAGTATTGAGATAAACTTTTGTTAATGACCAAATACTTATTTTCCACAATGTGATATTCTGGATTTTTTTGTAATTTTGTCTGTCATAGTTGAAGTGTACCTATGATGAAAATTACAGGCCTTTCTCATCTTTTTAAGTGGGAGAACTTGCACAATTGGTGGCTGACTAAATACTTTTTTGCCCCACTGTATATATAAAATTCTATTCGTTGCAAGAACTTTGTATAATAATTTATATTGAAACATTTGAAGTATTGAATCGGGTGTCAATTGCGTGTCAATTCACAAACCATTGAAAATCTCTTCCCAACTATTTTGCAATCTATATGGCACAGCTGTTCATTCTTTGGTCGTGAAATGAAACTGCCATATATTTTTATTTACCACAATTTTCTTTAACCAGTTTTGGTCTTTTATGCAGGGCCGACAGACAAGTTCCTTACCTTTCCCCCCTTCCACTTGTGTTAATGAATACTCAGGAAGAAAAAGGTGTATATTCGCGCGCAGAGCACGGCATGAGTTTATTTCGCCTTAGCAGAAGGCAGGAGTCGTGGTCACAGGCAGGCAATGGTCATACACAGGTAGGCAAACAGAAAACTGAATCAAAACTAGGACTGAAGGCTATAACTGGTTCTCACAAACGAGCTAGGAAAAGTTTTAGTAGAGTCAAAACAAACAATACACCATAAAGGCACAAACAGAATAAACTGAACTAGATAAAGAGCTGATGGGACCAGGTGAGTAACTAAAACAGGTGAAATCAATGAACAAAAATGAACGACACGTACAAGAACACAAAGAAACAGAACACAAGGTTGACTAAGAAAATAAATACAGAACCCCCCCCCCCCCAAGGGAGGATCCTGACGACCCAATGGCACCGGAGGGTGGAGCTTGTGGGCAGAGGCAGTCCGGGGTGAGGTCCTGCAGGCTGGTTCAACAAGGTCGTGGACTGACCTGACGTTCTCCGTCGAGGCAGATGTCCAGTGGGTCTGTTTGGGGGTCAACCCCGAGGTTGGGGAGCGGGACGCCTATGAGGTTGCTTCCACGATTATGGTGGAATGCCTGAATCATCTCTGGATCTGGTCGGGGACGCAGACCAGTCTTTAGGCCCATAAACTTCCCAGTCCACTAGATAGTGGAAGCAACCTCTTAGGCGTTTGGAATCAAGGATGGCCTGAATGGCATAGGCAGGTTCTCCTCTGATGTCTTACTCTTGGGTCTTGACTTGTGTTACATTTGCATATGAAAAATCATGGTGGAGTGCACTCGCCATCTGTTGGATTTTTGGAGTGTTACACTTGGCATTTGCCATATGGCATTTTGATAAGGAAATGTGTTTTAATAAATTATTGGAATGTTACAGTCCTGAAACCATAGGTCTGATACCATGTGATTGTATGAAATTAATTTGAATCATTAGATTATTATAATACATGTGTGTAAGTGTTAGACTCATTTGAGGATTATATTATAATACTGTGTGTGGTTTTAGTCAGAATCAACATTTTGGAAACAATGTGTCTAGTGTTTTGAGAACAGACTATTTGTATGAGCCAGATCCGGGGAGACCTTGGCTGGGACTGAGAGCTTCCCAGTCCCAGATCTCTCCCTATCTTAGGGGGGCAAACAGGGCAATAGGAAGACACTATTCTCACATACTCCCCTAGGCTCTATTGGGGTTCTGGAAGACTCGATTTGATGGTTGGTGTGGAAGTATGTGTGTCACTATAAATTGAAGGTCCTGTACTGTATACAGGAGAACGTTCCGTGAATAAACATTTAACTTTGGTAGACTGGGCCTCAGTCTGTTTTCCTTTCTATCAGTATCTTACAAATCCTGATATAACAGACTAAGGGTAACTTCATTGAATTGGTAAATGAACAGGAGTATTAGAAATCTCCTGACACATTTGCAATCAACTTTGAATGAAACAATGCCGAATTGAGTGGTATTGGACACCATGTATATGTTTCGTACGGTGCCAATGACTTCCCATTCATTTTTGTCCATTTCAGGGGAGTGTTCCCTTACATACATTAATAACAAGTCCAATACACCAAATGAAAGATGCACTTCTTGTTAATCTACCCATCATGTCCGTTTTCAAAAAGGCTTTAGAGCGAAAGCACAACATTTGATTATGTTAGGTCAGAGCTAAGTCACAAAAACACACACAGCCATTTTTACAGCCAAAGAGAGGAGTCACAAAAAGCAGAAAATATAGATCAAATGAATAGCACAGTCCCCTGGGCGATGTGGTGGCAGAGTGGAGGCCTTGATTTTGCTGAAGACATTGCTGTACTGGGCATATTCAGATGGTATGATGGGTGGCATTGCAGAGGCAGAGTCCTCAATGGTGGTGGCATGCAGAGTAGGCTCTCTCCATGGGGGGCAAACAGGGCAATGGCTGAGTATATGATCTTTCCATCTTTCCCGCCACAGTATAGCAGAGCCCTTCTTGGATCCGCCTTTGACATTTGATACACGGGAGAGGAGCATGGCCCAACTGCATGGGTTCTGGAAGACTCGGACGGGATGACAGAATCATGGAAAGAGAAGGTTTTGGTTTCCTGGGTGGCAGAGTTCTTCGGTGGTCAGCGATGAGGTGGTCAACGGAGACGGACATACGAATGTATCGATTTAAATCCTGATGGTTACCTCTACAGGCCAGCTCCGGTAAAGCAGCCTCACTCCATCCACTCCCTGCAGCCATGGTGCGGAATTCGAGTACTTGGCAGCTGAATTGCGTCCTTGTTGAAGTTCTACAAGGAGGTCTCCTATATGACAACCGGAAGGAGAGTGACCGAATACCTTTTTGAAGAGGGTGTGGAAATGGGTCTCGGATTCGAGTTCTGTGCCTTTGGCAGTCCATATGGCGGTGGCCCAATCCAGGGCTTTGCCTGTGAGTAGAGACAACAAAACATGCCTACCGCTTTGAAGATGCAAACTATGTTTTTGTGTGGAACAAACAAGAAACAAGACAAAAAAACGGAGAAATTGAGCAAATGCAAAACGTTATGTTTGGTGTAAAAGCAACACAGCTCATCACCCTGAACTCACCATACCCACTGTCAAACATGGTGGTGGCAGCATCATGGTTTGGGCCTGCTTTTCTTCAGCAGGGACAGGGAAGATGGTTAAAATTGATGGGAAGATGGATGGAGCCAAATACAGGACCATTCTGGAAGAAAACCTGATGGAGTGTGCAAAAGACCTGAGACTGGGATGGAGATTTGTCTTCCAACAAGACAAAACATAAAGCAAAATCTACAATGGATTGGTTCAAAAATAAATATATCCAGGTGTTAGAATGGTCAAAGTCAAAGTCCAGACCTGAATCCAATCGAGAATCTGTGGAACGAACTGAAAACTGCTGTTCACAAATGCTCTCCATCCAACCTCACTGAGCTCGAGATGTTTTGCAAGGAGGAATGGGAAAAATGGCTCCCATTTCAGTCTCTCGATGTGCAAAACAGATAGAGACATACCCCTGGGCGGAAACGACTTACAGCTGTAATCACAGCAAAAGGTGGCACTACAAAGTATTAACTTAATCCATCTTAATGGGCTGAATAATTTTGCACGCCCAACTGTCTAGACAGTCAGGGGTATTTTTCAGTTTTTGATTTGTTAAAAAAGTTTGAAATATCCAATAAATGTCGTTCCACTTCATGATTGTGTCCCACTTGTTGTTGATTCTTCACAAAAAAATACAGTTTTATATCTTTATGTTTGAAGCCTGAAATGTGGCAAAAGGTCGCAAAGTTCAAGGGGGCCAAATACTTTCGCAAGGCACTGTATATCTTTATTTCTGAGTTTCGTGTCGCGCCTTGCGGGTTGAAATGTGATTGTCTTGTGTCTGTCATAAATTCAAATGACTGGACGTCACAAATAAACAAATAAGAGTTTTAGACATAACACAGTTTATGTTTCATGTGCAACCCTGGTGCTCTGCGCATCGTTGTTTAGTAGAACAAATAAACAATCATATGGATGTGTCTTTCGGGTTCATGTGAGAGATTGAAGCTTTGTATAATGCATGCTTTCTTTCATACATTTTATATTTAGACAACCAAACTCCTTCCCTCACCAACCCCCCTTTTTGCTACCCAAAACCAAAATCACCAAGAATAAAAAATAATTGCTGGTCTTGTCTCCAGTTTGGGCTGGAATGGAGGCTGTACAGAGGAAGCCGCCACATCTTCTTGGCACTCCTCCCTCACCCGCCCTGTTGCTATTATGTTTTAAATGGCAAGTGTTGCTTATCCCGGTATGCAAACTTATGTTGAAAAGACTTCCAGACGGTGAAGTTAGGTTCATTTTAGTTTCTGAATGAAAGTTAAAAAGACATAAATTAGAGCTTGGTAGCACTTTATAATAACTCACGTGATAAAGCATTTATAATGGATTAGTGAATTGTTTATTCATTACTCCATTCATAAGATGTTTAACAATTTTATTAGTATTTAATATAGGTCTTTATATCCCATTTACTAATCATTAGTTAAGTATTTAGCATGGGCTATTTATACTTTAGAAATACTTTAGAAATTATTTGAATGACCAGTGGCAATTTCCAACGTAGTCAATGGAACAAAAAGATGGACATGCCATTGGGACAGGACAAGGTGGAAGCAAACGCAGAGACATTCAGAGGGGAAGAGAGAACAGGTGGGGAAAGAGAGAATGAGCTAGTTAGGGGAAATGTAGAACAGCTGAGGGACATTCTGGCAGTACCTGATGCTGCTGAAAGGACAAATGTGTTGCATGTCTGCAGTTTTGAAGACATAAGATTGTCATGAAGCATGATGATGTGGCAAGTGACACTTTGCTTCGTTAAAGTCCAATATCTTTTAAACATGACTACTGGCATGCAAAACATTTTGGGACTGTATTAACAGTGTACTGAAAAAAATACGAAAAATATCATTTTTGAGTTGATTTTTCCTTTAAGCCAGTTCCACTGCTTTTTATCATTGTTCCCCTATATTCAGGGACTGATTTTCCTTTTGGGGGTGGAGACTTCGCCAACCGGAAATCCCAGTTTCTAACACATATGGACACAGAACTTAATCACTCAGAATACGTGATTAAGTGAAGTTAATACCATCCTTCCCATGCTCCCACCAGCTGCCCGTTGCCACAGGGAGGCATCACCACCCTGAACCTCCTCAGCCTCCACTTTACCATAAAGCCCTGCCACTCCATCAATCTGGATAAATACACAAGAGCACTCAGTATATTGTCCATATCACCCATGAGAGCTTCCATGTATTTTAAGTAGAGCAACAAGAGAATGTTTTTTTTCTCTTTTTTCTCTCTCTCTCTCCCTCTCTTCCTCTCTCCCTCGATATCGAAAATTGTGATTCTATTGTAATTGAACCGAAACCGAACCGACTTCAAAAAGCACTAATTGCTCAGCACTAGTATTTACTAACTCTAAGTATTGGCGCTGGTAGAGACAAGAAGCGGGTACAGGGAGTAAACATTTAACGATATACGGACATAAAACAGGACAGGAGAGCGTCTGGACATGAACACATAAAGACATTAATGCTGACACAGGGAACAAACGGGGGAGCAGACAATTATAGATGAGGCAACCAACAAAGGGAAGGAGTCCAGGTGAGTCCAAACAGGCGTGACAGTACACCCCCCTCTAGGGGCGCCACCCAGCGTCCCACCTGAGCGAGCCTGACGGGCCAACCAAGGCATGGGTGCTGGACGAGCCTGCTGGGGTGTAGAAGCCAGAAGAGCTGGCAGCGGCGTGGGAGCCTGGCGAGCTGACTGAGGTGTGGGGGCCTGACAATCCGGCTGAGGCGTGGAAGCCCAACAAGCTGGCTGAGGCATGATGTGGGATGGGAACCTGTTGACCCAACCAGGGCAAGAAGACTTCTCATGCCAGTTAAGATGTGGAAGCCCGGCGAGCTAGCTAAGGCACCCCCGGTTCCATCTGCGATGTTATCCGGACATGACGTCAGAAAACAAAAACCTTCCTGATGCTTCGCATAGTGGTGTCAGCATTCTGTAAGAATTGATGATGTTAGAGACAAGAAGCAGGTACAGGGAATGAACATTTAATGAAATACGAATATGAAACAGAACAGCGTCTGAACATGAACACATGAACGGCATTAATTCTGACACAGGGAACAAATGGGGGAGCAGACAATTATAGACGGTTTAATCCACAAAAGGAAGGAGTCCAGGTGAGTCAAATGAACGATGATGCGCTTAATGATGGCAACAGGTGTGCGTAATGCAGGGCAGCCTGGCGCCCTTGAGCGCCACAGGGGGAGAGCGGGAGCAGGCATGACAACTAACACTGAGGCATAGTATAAATCCAGCCCTTGAAGTGGCCGTACAGCTAGTAGTGCTTCACAGGTTGTTTGCCCTGGATATTTGGATCTTAGAATTGCTTTTGGCCTCAGCCATAAAAGCAATAAATCCTTATCGGTAGATTAATAAAGCTGGAGCCAAGGAGAAGCTTAAATGTTTTCCAATTATCAATTATCCTGCAGCGTGGCGCCCCATTTACCGCTTCTTCTTCAAGCTTCAACCGTGGTGTTATCATACAGTTGGATTATAGTGCCATGGCGACTAATGGCCAGTAGGGATAAGATATTCCATAATGTTGCTGTCCTGCAGTTTAGTCAGGGTAGCTGGTAATAAGAGCCAGTGGCTATGTAGGTGCAGTAGAGGGTAAGGCTAATGGCATGGTCTTTTAACTGGCAAGAACACATGCATGCACTCTCCCTGAGCCCCTTCTTTCTTTCTGATTGACTCGCCATAGAGAGAGGTGAGCCGGTGTGTCTATTGTGGGGTTAGGTTACTGTTGGTGCTGATCCAGTTCTGGGTTACATGAGTCGAACACAGCTGAGGTGAACATGCTTCATACATTTGCCTGGATTGACCTAAATCCTATAACTGTTCTAAAAAACACAGTGGGCCCATTTAACAGTAATGTAAGATTTAAGAGATCTGTGCTTCAACAGAATGACAAGGAAAGTACCAAGTTAGAGGAGGCAACAATTCATCCTAACCACAATGAATGGCTGTCTACTAGCTTCCAGGCCTGCTAATGCAATCACATTGTTAACCCTCAAAAAGATCAGGTTGCAAAATCACCATGCTTTTTAAGTCACCGTAAGTCTACTGGTATTGTACAAGCAGTGGATTCAGATTCAACATATTTGTAAATCTTGAGTTAAGGTACAAACCTTTCATTGGTAAAATCAAATAAACCTTATCCTCTGTAGAAATGTTGATTGATGTGCATTAAAACCTCTTGAAGCTAGGGGGCACTATTTTTATTTTTGGAAACATAACGTTCCCAAAGTAAACAGCCTATTTCTCAGGACCAGATGCTAGAATATGCATATAATTGACAGCTTAGGAGAGAAAACACTCTCAAGTTCCCAAAACTGTAAAAATATTGTCTGTGAGTATAACAGAACTGATATTGCAGATGAAAACCTGAGGAAAATCCAATCAGGAAGTGACTCTTATTTTGAAACCTCTGTGTTTCTATGCATACCTATTGACAATTGAAAGGGATATCAACCAGATTCCTTTTTCCGTGGCTTCCCTAAGGTGTCTACAGCCTTTAGACGTTGTTTCAGGCCTTTATTTTGAAGAATGAGTGTAAACGTCCACACTGCGTAAGTGGTCAGTTGTTGGCTCTCAGTGTAATTTTTGCGCAAAACAGAGAGGTAGCCATTTTTCATCCCGGTCCTAGTGAAAAGCCAACTGTCCCGGTTGATATATTATCAAATATATATTTGAAAAACACCTTGAGGATTGATTATAAAAACTTTGCCATGTTTCTGTCGATATTATGGATATAATTTGGAATTTTTGTCTGCGTTGTTGTGACCGCAATTTCCGATGGATTCCTGGGCATAACGCATCAAACTAACGGGTGTATTTGGATATAAAAAATATCTTTATGGAACAAAAGGAACATTTGTTGTCTATCTGGGAGTCTCGTGAGTGAAAACATCCGAAGATCATCAAATGTCAACGATTAATTTGATTGCTTTTCTGATTTTCGTGACCAAGTTACCTGCCGCTAGGTGTACATAATGTTTTGAAAGGATATCGATAAACTTACACAAACGATTGTATTGTTCTCGCTGTAAAGCATCATTTCAAAATCTGAGACGACAGGGTGATTAAAACTCATTTTTCAACAACTCAAACATTTCTTGTCAACAAACTATAGTTTTGGTAAGTCAGTTAGGACAGCTACTTTGTGCATGACACAAATAATTTTTCCAACAATTGTTTACACACAGATTACTTCACTTATTATTCAATGTGTCACAATTCCAGTGGGTCAGAAGTTTAATACTGTACACTAAGTTGCCTGTGCCCATAAACAAAATGGAAAATTCCAGAAAATGATGTCATGCCTTTGGAAGCTTCTCAAGTCATTGACATCACTTGAGTCAATTGGAGGTGTATCTGTGGATGTATTTCAAGGCCTACCTTCAAACTCAGTGCCTCTTTGCTTCACATCATGGGATAATCAAAAGAAATCAGACAAGACCTCAGAAAAAAAATTGTAGAAAAAAATAAATAAAAAATTCACAAGTCTGGTTCATCCTTGGGAGCAATTTCCAAATGCCTGAAGGTACCACGTTCATCTGTAGAGACAATAGTATGCAAGTATAATGTCACGCCCTGGCCTAACCAAAATAGAGAATAAAAGCCTCTCCACGGCCAGGGCGTGATATTAGGGTGGGCATTCTAGTTTCTTTATTTCTATATTTTGGCAGTCTCAGATTTTGATGGTTCTCAATCAGGGACAGCTGTCTATCGTTGTCTCTGATTGGGAATCATACTTAGGCAGCCTTTTTTACTTTTGTATTTTGTGTGTAGTTGACTTTGTTAGTGGCCCGTAAGCTTCACGTTCGTTTTTGTTGTTGTAAGCTTCACGTTCGTTTTTGTTGTTGTCTCCGATGCGTCTGCACAGTGTCCTGTGCCAGCGCCCCGCATTTGCCGGGCGAAAATAACCATCCAGGCAGGACGGTTGTGCCGGCTCTATGCTCGAGACCTCCAGTGCGCCTCCACGGCCCAGTGTATCCGGTACCTGCTCCAAGAACCAAGCCTCCAGTATGTCCCCCAGCCTGGTGAGTCCTGTGCCTGCTCACAGAACCAGGCCTCCTGTATGTCTCCCCAGCCTGTTAAGCCCTGTGGCAGCTCCACGCACAAGCCTGGTGAGTCTGCCCACAGAACCAGGCTCCTCATGTCTCCAGCCTGTTAAGCCCTGTGGCAGCTCCACGCACAAGGCTGCCCATACATCTCCTCACTCCAGTGATGATCCATGGCACGAAGCCTCCTGTGATGATCCATGGCCAGAAGCCTCCTGTGATGATCCATGGCACAAAGCCTCCAGTGATGATCCATGGCACGAAGCCTCCTGTGATGATCCATGGCCAGAAGCTTCCAGTGATGATCCATGGCACAAAGCCTCCAGTGATGATACATGGCACGAACCCTCCTGTGATGATCCATGGCACGAAGCCTCCTGTGATGATCCATGGCACAAAGCCTCCGGAGATGATTCATGGCATGAAGCCTCCGGTGAGGATCCATGGCCCGGAGCCTGCTGTTAGGATCCATGGCACGAAGCTTCCAGTATTGATCAGTCCACAGTCCGACGGTTTCCAGTCCGGAACCTCCAGCAACAGACTCCAGTCCGGGGCCTCCAGCGACGGCCTCCAGTCCGGGGCCTGCAGTGAGGGTCCCCAGTCTGGGGCCTGCAGCGACAGTCTCCAGTCTGTGCCCTCCAGCGACGGCCTCCAGCCCGGAGCCTCCAGCTACGGCCTCCATTCCAGCGCCTCCAATGACGGTCTCCAGTCCGGAGCCTCCAGCGAGGGTCCCCAGTCCAGAACCTGCAACGACGGTACCCAGTCTGGGGCCTGCAGCGAGGGCCCTCAGTCCGGGGCCTGGAAAGAGGGTCCCCAGTCCGGGGCCTGCAACGAGGGTACCCAGTCCGGGGCCTGCAACGTGGGTACCCAGTCTGGGGCCTGCAGCGAGGGTCCCCAGTCCGGGGCCTAGAAAGAGGGTACCCAGTCCGGGGCATGCAGCGAGGGTACCCAGTCCAGAGGCGCCACCTAAGTGGGGGAGCCAGAGGTGGAGCGGGGTCTGCGTCCCGCACTGGAGCCACCACCGAAGTAGATGCCCACCCAGACCCTCCCCTAGAGAGTCAGAATTTTCCTTGGGGGGGGGGGGCATTCTAGTTTCTTTCTTTATTCTTTCTATTATTTGGCCGGGTAAGTTTCTCATTCAGGGACAGCTGTCTATCATTGTCTCTGATTGGGAATCATACTTAGGCAGCCTATTTTCCTTTTGTATTTTGTGAGAAGTTGACTTTGTTAGTGGCCTGTATAGCCCTAGTAAGCTTCACGTAAAAAAATTTTTTTGCCGACATTCAAAATCAAAATAAATCTACGCTAACCACAATGCACCTTGGGCCGGTCATTTCCCTGACAACGTTCGTGACATATAAACACCGTGGGACCACGCAGCAGTCATACCGCTCTGGAATGAGATGCGGTCTGTCTCCTAGAGATGAATGTGCATTGGTGCGAAAAGTGCAAATCAATCCCAGAACAACAGCAAAGGACCTTGTGAAGATGCTGGAGGAAACAGGTCCACTGGTCTGATGAAACAAAAATGGAACTATTTGGCCATAACAACCATCACAATCCGAAGAACACATTCCAAGCTTGAAGCACGGGGGTGGAAGAATCATGTTGTGGTGGTGCTTTGCTGCAGGAGGGACTGGTGCACCTAACAAAATAGATGGCATCATGAGGATGGAAAATTATGTGGATATATTGAAGCAACATCTCACGACATCAGTTAAGTTGAAGCTTGGTCACAAATGGATCTTCAAAATGGACAATGACCCCATGCATACTTCCAACATTGTGGCAAAATGGCTTAAGACTTCTTATGGCTGCAGCAGCAGTTTTGAGTAGCTTGGATGTAAGGCGCCAAGAGGTGCCCAGAGTAAACGGCCTGCTCCTCAGTCTCAGTTGCTAATATATGCATAATATGATTAGTATTGGATAGAAAACACTCTGAAGTTTCTAAAACTGTTTGAATGATGTCTGTGAGTATAACAGAACTCATATGGCAGGCAAAAACCTGAGAATAAATTGAAACAGGAAGTGAGAAATCTGAGGTTGGTCAATTTTCAACCCAGGCCCTATTGAAATTACATTGGGATATGAATTAATAAGTTGCACTTCCTAGGGCTTCCACTAGATGTCAACCATCTTAAGAAACTTGAATGAGGCTTCTCCTGTGTTGTGGGACTGAATAAGAGCTGAATGAGTCAGGTTACTGGCAGAGAGCCATTTCCTGGTCATGCGCATTCCACATGATATCGACTTGCTTCTCGAGACACAAAGGAATTCTCCGGTTGTATTTTTATTGAAGATTTATGATAAAAACATCCTAATGATTGATTCTGTACTTAGTTTGAAATGTTTCTTCGACCTGTAATATAACTTTTTAAAGTTTTTGTCCGTGGTAATGCACGAGCGTTTGGATATGTGTACCTAACAAAAGTAGCTACTTGGACATAAATAAAGGACATTATCGAACAAATCAAGCATTTATTGTGGAACTGCGATTCCTGGGAGTGCAGTCTGATGAAGATCATCAAAGGTAAGGGAATATTTATAATGTGATTTCTGGTTTCTGTTGACTCCAACATGGCGGCTAATTTGATTATTTTTCTGAGTGCCGTCTCATATTATTGCATGGTTTGCTTTTTCCGTAAAAAAATTTTAATCTGACAGAGTGGTTGCATTAACCTCTAGCGACGAGCAATCCCGTATCCGGGAGCGTAATCATAGCCTCAAGTGCATTACCATAACGCATTACCATTTCCTATTCATGAAAATCGCAAATTAAATTATATAAATATATTCAAACACAAGCTTAGCCTTTTGTTAACAACACTGTCATCTCAGATTTTCAAAATATGCTTTTCAACCAAAGCTACACAAGCATTTGTGTAAGAGTATTGATAGCCTAGCATAGCATTAAGCCTAGCATTCAGCAGGCAACATTTTCACAAAAACAAGAAAAGCATTCAAATAAAATCATTTACCTTTGAAGAACTTTGGATCATTTCAATGACGAGACTCACAGTTAGATAGCAAATGTTCATTTTTTCCAAAAAGATTATTTGTGTTGACGAAATAGCTCCGTTTTGTTTATCACGTTTGGCTAAGAAAAAGACCGGAAAATGCAGTCACTACAACGACAAACTTTTTTCCAAATTAGCTCCATAATATCGACAGAAACATGGCAAACGTTATGAAGAATCAATCCTCAAGGTGTTTTTCACATATTTATTCGATAATATATCAGTCTTGACAGTTGGTTTCTCATCAGAAGCGAACGGAAAAATACTGCAGCTGGAGATTACGCAAAAATTGCAACGGAGGACACCAAGCCGACCACCTGATCTTATGGTCAATCTTCCAATGATATGCCTACAAATACGTCACAATGCTGTCGACAGAAAGCCCTAAGCTCATCCGTGGCCCATTCACAGCCATATAAGGAGTCATTGGCATGAGGCGGTTTCAAAAAATGCGGCACTTCCTCATTGGATTTTTATCTGGGTTTCGCCTGTAACATCAGTTCTGTGGCACTCACAGACAATATCTTTGCCGTTTTGGAAACGTCAGAGTGTTTTCTTTCCAAAGCTGTCAATTATATGCATAGTCGAGCATCTTTTCATGACAAAATATCTTGTTTAAAACGGGAACGTTTTTCATCCAAAAATGTAAATAGCGCCCCCCCTAGAAGTTAAGGAGATGTATATCTATAATTTCATGTGTATAACTTGTATTATCATCTACATTTATGATGAGTATTTCTGTTGAATCGATGTGGCTATGCAAAATCACTGGATGTTTTTGGAACTAGTGAACGTAACGCGCCAATGTAAACTTTTTATATAAATATGAACTTTATCAAACAAAACATACATGTATTGTGTAACATGAAGTCCTATGAGTGTCATCTGATGAAGATCATCAAAGGTTAGTGATTAATTTTATCTCTATTTGTGCTTTTTGTGAATCCTATATTTCGCTGAAAAAATGGCTGTGTTTATTCTGTGGCTTGGTGGTGACCTAACATAATCGTTTGTGGTGCTTTCGCTGTAAAGCATATTTGAAATCGGACACTGTGGTGGGATTAGCAACAAGATTACCTTTAAAATGGTATTAGATACATGTATGTCTGAGGAATTTTAATTACATTGTTTAGAATTTGGCGCCCTGCACTTTCACTGGCTGTTGTCAGATCATCACCGTTAACGGGATTGCAGCCCTAAGAAGTTTAAGGACAACAAAGTCATGGTATTCGAGTGGTCATCACAAAGCCCTGACCTCAATCCCAGAGAAAATGTGTGGGCAGAACTGAAAAAGCATATGCGAGCAAGGAGGCCGACAAACCTGACTCAGTTACACCAGCTCTGTCAGAAGGAATGGGCCAAAATTCACCCAACGTATTGTGGAAAGCTTGTGGAAGGCAATGCTTCCAAATACTAATTGGGTGTATGTAAACTTCTGACTTCAACTGTACCTCTACCTATACAGAGTACTGTACGAGGGCTGTGATGTCACTTTATGTTTATGACATGATGCAACCTTGAGAATATCACTATATGGCTCCTTGTTATCAAATTCTGATTAATCAACAGTATACAAGTATGTCATTAGCTGGTCTTCATACACAGACTAATTCAACTCAAGTGAAATTATATAAACAAAAATAACATCAGCATGGATGTGACAATTCCATCATTTCACTCTAAACTTGTGTTGCAATATTTTAATAGTTTGCAAATTGATTGCTTATTGTTCTATGTCTCTCACTGTCTCTATCACATGCACGCAAGCACACACACACACACACACACACACACACACACACACACACACACACACACACACACACACACACACACACACACACACACACACACACACACACACACACACACACGCACACACTGCCTTAGGCATTTAAACTGTTGTGTGTAGGGGGCAGTATTTTGATGTTTGGATGAAAAATGTGCCTAAATTAAACTGCCTATTTCTCCGGGCCAGAATCTAGAATATGCATATAATTGTCAGATCAGGATAGAAAACACTCTAAAGTTTCCAAAACCGTCAAAATGTTGTCTGTGAGTATAACATAACTGATATTGCAGGAAAAAACCTGTGGAAAATTCAACCAGGAAGTGGCTTCTATTTTGAAAGCTCCATGTTCCATAGCCTGCCTTCGCTCCATTTGAAGGGATATCAACCAGATTCCTTTTCCTATGGCTTCCCCATAGTTCTTACAGTCTTTAGACATAGTTTCAGGCTTTTATTTTGAAAAACGAGCGAGAAAGATCACATCGCGTAAGGAGATGGCTGGGTGCCAGCAGCATTTTGCATGTGCAACAGCTTGGAGCAGCCATTTTCTCTCTCATATTGAAGAAGCTACATTTACATTACATTACATTTAAGTCATTTAGCAGACGCTCTTATCCAGAGCGACTTACAAATTGGAGCTACAGTCCCGGTTGATATCTTATCGATTATATATTGTAAAAAGAACCCGATGATTGATTATAAAAAAGGTCTGACATGTTTCTACGGACATTACGGATACTATTTGGAATTTTTGTCTGCGATGTCGTGACCGCTCGAGCCTGTGGATTTCTGAACATAGCGCACCAACCAAATGGAGGTATTTTGGATAAAAAAATCATCTTTATGGAACAAAAGGAACATTTATTGTGTTACTGGGAGTCTCGTGAGTGCAAACATCCGAAGATCATCAAGGGTAAGCAATTTAATGTATTGCTTTTCTGACTTTTGTGACAAATCTACTTGGCTGCTAGCTGTTTGTAATATTTTGTATACTGAGAGAGATGTCCTTGGTATGCTTTCGCCAAAAAGCTTTATTGAAATCTGACACTCCAGGTGGATAAACAACAAGCTAAGCTGTGTTTTGCTGTATTGCACTTGTGGTTTCATGAACATTAAATCTTTTTAGTAATTTAATTTGAATTTGGCGCTCTGCAATTCAGCGGATGTTGAAGAAAATGCTCCTGCTAACTGGATGGGTGCATCAAGAAGTTTGAAATAAGCATTTATTTTGACTTTTGGCGGTCATTTTTCAAATCGAAGACAAGGAAGAGAGAATATTGACGTTGGTTGTGAGATACAGAAGAATAAGAAAAAGAACATACAGAAGAAGAAGAGAGAATATTTCACAGCTCCACGAGCTCTTTTGGCAATTGGCGAAAGCATTTTATTTGAAATAAATTTTAAGGTTCAGCATCGGGTTTAGGTTTCCTGAACAACTTTTACGAAAGTTAACGTTAGACCTTTGACTCCATTAACAGACCGTTAATCAGATAAGATAGATCAGTTCCCAATTTAGCCTAACATTATGTTTATATCTGTGCTAGTAATACACGCATATACAGCTCAGTTTCGTAAGTTTCAGTATACGAATGTTTAGCTAATGTGGGGTAATTAGTAGGCTACAAGCTGTCAGTGTTCAGCAAGTTAACATTCAGCCATTTGAAATCCACTAACTCAGTTAGATTTTCATACTTGAACTCAAAACAAACAATTGTTATTATCAATCTGTTAAAGTTAGTCAAAAGATTACCAGAATTTGCAGATAGCCTGTTTGCTATCGTAAAGGTGTAAGAAATTATAGCTAGCTTACTGCAGAGTAGTGCTAGTCATGATCTAACTAGTAACTTAGGCTGGTAGTTGATTTTAAGGTACAGTTAATAATAATGGGGAAGTGTAATTAAGATTGAGATTGGACTAAAATGTGGTTAATTGGATGCTTAGATGTAACCATAGTCTATCTTATTTTTTGCATAGGGTCAATTAAACATGAAAAGAAAGGAAGATACTTTTTTAAAAGAAAGAATAAACAGGCAGATCAGGTGCAAACAGACCCCAGCCCTTGCATCACCACCGGACCCCAGAGCAGCTCCCTACCTGAGGCTAGTTAGAGTCAATGTGGTCAGACTTCACAAGGACCCAGTCTACCACCACCAGGTCAGAGCATCTAGATGATGCTGTCAGATTAAGCCTCACGTTAAAATGTTAGTTGTTGTTTTGATGGCTGTGGCATTTGTATTGTGATTATACACTGATGGTTCTTGTGTTATTTTAATGTAATAGGGATGACACAGAAACCTCTGGCTCTGAGCAAGACGGTGAGCCAGAGCTGCCAGGAGATGTCATCGAGCCCCTCCCAACTGCATCAAACACCAGATATGCTGTTCCAAAAGGACCCAATGGTAGGCCAGGCCTTTACTTTCAACTACACATTTTAGGTAGCAGCTGTTAGTATCTAATCTTGTGGATCCCTTAATTATACATTTCTATAGAGATATGACACATTATTTAACGTGTATTTCAGACATTTCAAGATCCAGAGAAGAGGGTCCTGTACAGCCGTGTTTGAAAACATTTCCCAGAACTCAGCATGGTACTAGGTAAAGGGCTTTCAACAGCTCCTGGTATAAAGACAATTCATGGCTTGAATATTTTGTAAGTCAACATTCAACTTATTGTTTTGTCTGTAGGCATTTTTCTCTGCCCAATACACATGAATCTGCCTTCACATCAAAGTCAGGTTTATGTAACTGGAAAAGGGCGCTGTTTAAAGATTCTGGGGTTTAGCTCCATTCGAAGGCAGAGCATCATATCAGTGCTATGTATGTTTGTAATCAGTATAAAAGGGCTATTGACAGCAACTCATCAATGTTAGATGTCATAAATGAGGACTGGGAAAATAAGGTGGAGGAAAACTGTACTTACATTAAAACAATTGCAGATGTGCGCCTGTTAACTGCCACTCAAAATATAGAGCAGAGAGATTATCGAGAGTCTGATGACTCTTACAAGGGTCATTTTTTGACAATCTTAGAAAATTAGCAAAACATGACCATCTCAAAGAGAAAAAGATTAATGCATGTGGCAATGCTAAGTACACAAGCCACCAAATCCAGAACAAAGTTCTTGAGGGCTTAGCTGAGACGGTACAAAGTGAAATAATAAGAGAAGTAAAAGAAAGTTAAGTTTTTAGTGTAATTGCAGATGAAAACCAAAGATTTAAAGACAAAATAACAAATGTTGTTAGTTGTGAGGTACTATTACAACGGGGCCATCCACTCCACGAAAGCTTTTTACACATTCAGTCAGCTGAAAGCTTAGATGCAGCAGGTCTCACAAACATTATCATTGATTGCCTTAATCTTGTGGTGCAAGGCTACGACGGTGCATCCGTCGTGAGTGGAAAGCATTCTGGTGTCTGCACGGATTAAGAACAGTGCAAGAATTGCATTTTATGTGCACTGTAATTGACATTGTTTGTATTTGGTTCTTGTCGATGCTGCAAAACCAGTGCCTGAGGCAGTCAACGTTTTTGCTCTCCTGCAGGAGCTTTATAACCTTGTATCTGGCTAATACGTTCATCTCAAGTGGCTTACAGTTCTGAAAGAGCTTTATCCACAGCAGCAGCCCAGGGAACTACAGAGATTTATGGATGTAAGGTGGGTATGCAGATACATGGCATGCCATAATCTGAGGGACAGGCTTCCAGCAGTTCTCATAGTGCTACAGGATATCACACTTGAAAATAGTGGTGATAGATAGTGGTGGCCTAGAAAGGGCTGTGGATCTGGTAGGTGCCCTTACAGACACATTACAGGACTACAGAAGTGAGGGTTACTTTGGAGAACTATGGAAAGAGGTTGAACAGATTGCAGAGCACTGCAAAATACGTGTACAGTGTGTAAAAGACAGCCCAAACAAGCTTCAGATTTTACAACTCATTGCAGATGAGCACTGTAGGACAGAAACACAGTGACCAAAGTGATGGTGAGAGCTTCCAAAGAGCTATCTTTTATCAGGTACTTGACAGTCTCACAGCTGAGCTGCAGAGGCGTTTTTCAAAGAAGAACTGTGAGATAATGCAAGGGTTAATGTTTTCCTTTGCTCAGTCCTTCGAGATTTAGAGGGCCTCAAGCATGAGGTTCATCAAACCAAGCAGCTTCTTGATAGGAGAGAGAAAAGTGGAAGGGACAGACGGTCTACTCTCCTTGACTTTGTTCTGTTGTTAGAACCTTATAAAGAGGTCTTCCATGAGCTATTTCGACTTCGTAACATTTCTGTTGTTACACCAGTCAGCAGTGCTTCAGCTTTAAAACTGATTAAAACTTCTTCGGGATAGGGGGCAGTATTCGGAAGTTCAGATGACTGAGGTGCCCAAAGCTAGGATATGCATATTATTGGTAGTATTGTATAGGAAACACTCTGACGTTTCTGAAACTGTTAACCTCTAGTAACTCCCCATCCTGGGTCCGGGAGCGTAATCATCGACTGACACTAATTAGCATAACGCAACGGACATAAATATTCCTAGAAAATATTCCTATTCATGAAAATCACAAGTGAAATATATTGAGACACAGCTTAGCCTTTTGTTAATCACCCTGTCATCTCAGATTTTCAAAATATGCTTTACAGCCAAAGCTAGACAAGCATTTGTGTAAGTTTATCGATAGCCTAGCATAGCATTTTGTCCAGCTAGCAGCAGGTAACTTGGTCACAGAAATCAGAAAAGCAATCAAATGAAATTGTTTACCGATTGGAATAATGGCTACCTCTGTATTTTACGCGAGAACCACTCTGAGAGCCATCAGGTGACCACTTGCGCAATGTACCCGCTTATGGGTATTCTTCAACATAAATGTGTAAAACTACGTCACAATGCTGTAGACTCCTTGGGGAATACGGAGAAAAAGTAATCTGGTTGATAGCCCATTCCCTGCTCAATAGGGACGCATTGGAACGCAGCGCTTTCAAAACATGAGGCACTTCCGGATTGGATTTTTCTCAGACTTTCGCCTACAATATCAGTTCTGTTATACTCACAGACAATATTTTTACAGTTTTGGAAACTGTTTTCTATCATAAACTGTCAATTATATGCATATTCTAGCATCTTGTCCTGACAAAACATCCCATTTACTACAGGAAACGTTATTTTTCCAAAAATGAAAATACTGCCCCCTAGTCACAAAAGGTTAAAATAATGTCTGTGAGTAGAACAGATCTGATTTGGCAGGCGAAAACACGAAGAGAATCCATCCAGAACTTTTTTTTTTAGGTCAACACCCATTGAAATGGCTGTCTATGGGAAAATCAAAGGAACACCTCCCAGATTTTTTAAAATTTATTTTACCTTTATTTTACTAGGCAAGTCAGTTGAGAACAAATTCTTACTTTCAATGACAGCCTAGGAACAGTGGGTTAACTGCCTGTTCAGGGGCAGAACAACAGATTTGTACCTTGTCAGCTCAGGGGTTTGAACTTGCAACCTTTCAGTTACTAGTCCAACGCTCTAACCACTAGGCTACCCTGCCCAGTCTTTAGAAAGAGTTTAAGGCTTGTTTTTTGAAAACTGAGCTAGAATTTGTAGTTTTTCTAGGTGGCTCTCATTTTGACTGTAGTATTGTGTCGCGCGTGGATGAGGGTGCACACTTCGTTATTTATCTCCGGTAATGAACATACTATTCTCCGTCTTAAATTGTATTGTTTATTTACATATTAGGATACCTGAGGATTGTTTAGAAACATTGTTTGACTTGTTTGGACGAAGTTTATTGGTAACTTTTGGTATTCCTTTGTATGCATTTTGAACGAGGGAACCAGGTGGTTTACTTTTTGAAATCAGGTGGTTTACTTTTTGAAATCTGACAAAGAGGCTGTATAAACAAGAAGTTAAGCTTTTAATTGATGCAAGACACTTGTATTTTCATGAATGTTTAATGTTACCAATTTTGTAATTTGAATTTTGCGCTCCGCAATTTCACCGGATGTTGTCGAGATGGGGAGCTAACCCAAGGAGGTTTTCAAACCCACCTTAGGACAAGAATGGTTGATGACAGGTTAAGTTAACTCGGAATTCTCAGTGTTGAGTCAAGGAGGGCACGCTCCCTCAACATGTATGAGTTTGTGAAACATTCAGCCAGTTCTCACCAGAACCACAGAATTATTATTTTTTAAATCTACCTAGGATAATTTGGCACTTAGGCGGTCTCTCTGGTCATGATTCAAATCTGTACTGTGTACAAGCTAGTACACTGACAATTCTAAAATGATAAATCCAAAGGGTAACTTGTCACACAGATTTAATTTTGTCTTGATTAGGCCAATTCCAAAACGTTTCTTTGCTCTTCATTAACATAATATATATGAGCATAAATATGATACTGTAAATTTCCAATGTTGATGGGCACCAAAATTATTAATATTTTTCAAATCCGTTTCTGCTTGATACCTGGTATGTCAAATCGCAGTGTTTTTTGAGAATGTACTCTTTTGTAAATAAACTATGCAATTTATGTAACACACAAATTATATCTTAGCTTAGAAAGCAGTGACCCAAGTCTCTCCAGATTGTGAGTACAGTACTGAGAGAGAGAGAGAGAGAGAGAGACTATTCAAATGTTATTAGTCACATGTGCCGAATACAACAGGTTGTAGACCTTAGAGTGAAATGCTTACTTACGAGCCCTTAACCAACAGTTCAGTTTCCAAAATATATGCATAAGATTAAGAGATAAAAGTAACAAGTAAATAAAGAGCAGCAGTAAAAAATAACAATATATACAGGGGGTGCCGGTACAGAGTCAATGTGCAGGGGCCCCGGTTAGTTGAGATAGTATGTACATGTAGGTAGAGTTATTAAAGTGACTATGCATACAGTAGATGACAACAAGGAGTGAGAATTCTAGTGAAGTAACCCTTTTGGACCACACTATCTGCCACATTGAAGAACTCCGGGTTAAGTGAATTATCACTTCTACCTCTAACCAGCAATCATAGGATTCATTCATGCTCCTTAGATGCCGGGTTATGAGATGCCAGGTCATGGTCTATGGACCCCTGATGTAGCCTTGGCCACCCCATGTATAAAACTCTAGGTCCGCCACTGGGCATGGGCCATTGTGTTTGGGTAGAAACAGTCCCATCAGAGGTCACAGAGCAGAAGTTTTAATACAGTTTTTTAACTGACACCAACGTGGCTTCTTCTGGTCATAATGGTAGGGTTAAGTAGCTGCAGTCTCATTCCCAATGGACTGACTCTTTAAATAACTTTTATTATACTACCTTACAGACCTAGTTTGGGAGGACTTAACTACCCATGTCATGCATCTCTTCACCAGCATGCAAATATACACAGACACACACACTCGCATACACAAAAACATCACCCTGTAACCATGGGCATCTGGCAGACATCACACCCACACTCCAACAACACTAGGGTCAGAGGGTAGGTCGAGGAGGGATTTTTTGGGGAGGATAGCTCATGTTCTCTGGGCCTGTCTAATGAACCATACACATCCCTGGAAATGCAGAACAAGCATATGATTCACCACCCAATTAAAGTGCTCTCCAACTCCAAGCTGAAAACTGGAAAGATGGAAAGAAGGAAACAACATCCTTCCATCCACTGGGTTCCCAGGAGCCTCTGTTGTTGGACTGTGTGTGTGTATGTACATGTGTCTATGCGTTTGTGTGCATGTGCGTTTACCTCTGTAGTGTCTGTCTGAGAGTGTTTGAGTGACTCCAGCAATTATCCAACAATTTGGTATATGCAGTGATTTGTTTAATTTCCCAGACAGGCTTAGTTCCACTGAATAGTTGTACAAGTAATTGTCTTTTTACATGACAAAGTTCAGGAGTCAGCTCAAATAAAAATGAGCTGTAATGAGTCCTTTGAAAACATAGTCGAGTTAGAGAAGCCACAATCTTACACAGACTGACTGAGAGATCATATGGACTGCAGCTGAGAGAGAAAGGAGGAAGAGATAGAGAGATTGGGGCGAAGGATAGAGGGTGGGAGGGAGAGAAAGAGAGTTAATGAGGTGCTTTCAGAGATTGAAAGAGATGAGCGAAAATTAGGGTGACGGTAGAAAGAGCTACAGAAAAAGAGGAAGAGCGAGACAGAAAGAACAACAGGCAGAGAGAGCAAGACTGGCAGAGAGAGAGGTTATGCAGCATAGAAACCACTTGGATTGGGCAGTAAACATTAGGAACCACATTTCTGAGAGAGAGGACATTTTCTGGACATTTTCTTTTTCCTCATCCTTCACACTAGCCTATAAATCCTCACTGATTTGTGAGCAGCAGACAATTCGGTGGAAGAGATCAAGAGCAAGAGAGAGAGGAAACGGAGCTGCGCTTCCTAACCTCCTGCCAAATGTATGCCAAAGATTTTCGAAAACAAACCCAATTTTGATTAAACCCCTATATTTACTGGGTGAAATACCACAGTGTGCCATCAAAGCAGCAATAATTGTGACATGTTCCTTCAAGAAAAGGGAAACCAGTGAAGAACAAACACCATTGTAAATACAACCCATATGTATGTTTATTTATTTTCCCTTGTACTATTTGCACATGGTATACACTGTATATAGACATAATATGACATGTGAAATGTCTTCATTATTTTGGAACTTCTGTGAGTGTAATGTTTACTGTTCATTTGTATTGTTTATTTCACTTTTGTTTATTTTCTACTTCACTTGCTTTAGCAATGTTAACATATGTTTCCCATGCCAATTAAACCTTTAATTGAATTGAAAAATTGAGAGAGAGAGAGGGACCTGGCTGTTGCTGTATTTTGGAGATATAATTGGAGCTGTGTTTAGCCATGGTTTTCATGTCACGTAGACTACATACATAGACCTACAAAAACCTTATTCTCTCTCAGGCTGCCTTTTTGTAAGCTACTTTGCATCACACCACATACACAGTTCCTCCTCCTGCTAAATTACAGCCCATCCCATTTCTGTCTTCTACACTGTTGCAGTAGAGACACTGCATCATTGCAGTACATTGCACCATAGGCCTTCTGCATCATATGATCACCTGATATAACCTTTTCAGATCTCTGCAATGCCTGATGATGAATAAGAAGTAATTTCAGTTTTAATTATCTTTTAATCATGTTTACCGTCGCTAGGGAGAGACGGCCCTGTTTGCTCTCCAGTGTTAAATTCGCTGTGCCACCCGGCAACTCTATGCAATCTTGTTTAAGAAGGGAAAATCCTTAAATTTACAGCCACAAACTCAATATTTACCCAACACTGGAGACGATTAGCCCCATGCTACACTCTAGACATAAAAGGTGCAAGTTGGGACCAAATAAGGTTCTTGAGAGCGATGCTATAAGGGAACCATTTTAGGTTCTCTGAAAAACCATACAAAAATCCAAAACCAGAAATGTTTCAGTGTTCCATAATTGAATAGCCCTGCTGTAGGGTTTTAAGCCATATTATATCCCAGGGTGCCTTTCAAGTGAATTTCTGCGTTACCAATAGCAGGTGGCGAAGTGCTAGCCAGTCGTGTATAGCCATAATGGAATTTTTGGTGACCTTATTTGACCTTTTCTGCTGCTTTTGAGACATCCCTCGTTGGGGCACTACTTGATTGAGTAAATAAAACACTAAACAATCACAATATTATATTATTATTCTCATATGTATTCATTACATTAATGATAAACCTTTAAACTGCACTGTTTCTCCCCAAGTCTCTATTTTTCAGCTCCAGATGACTAAACCTGCCCTGTCCAAGGGTTGCAGGTCTGACGACTTCCTTTTGGTCACACATTGTATTCGGAGAAATATCCAATAAACCAAAGACATTGCTTTAACTGTAAATGTACTTTATTGCAGCTATTTTCCCAAATAAAAAAGAGAATACAGTTGAAAGTTGACATACACCTTAGCCAAACTCAGTTTTTCAAAATTCCTGACATTTAATCCTCGTAAATAATTCCCTGTCTTAAGTCAGTTAGGATCAACTCTTAATTTTAAGAATGTGAAATGTCAGAATAATCGTAGAGAGAATAATTTATTTCAGCTTTTATTTCTTTCATCACATTCCCAGTGGGTCAGCAGTTTACATGCACAACATTAGCATTTGGTAGCATTGCCTTTAAATTGTTTAACTTGGGTGAATTTTGGCCCATTCCTCCTGACAGAGCTGCTGTAACTGAGTCAGGTTTGTAAGGCCTCCTTGCTCGCACACGCTTTTGCAGTTCTGCCCACAAATTTTCCATAGGATTGAGGTCAGGGCTTTGTGATGGTTGCCACTCCAATAACTTGAATTTGTTGTCCTTAAGCCATTTTGCCACAACTTTGGAAGTATGCTGTGGGCCATTGTCCATTTGGAAGACCCATTTGCAAACAAGCTTTAACTTCATTACTGATGTCTTGAGATGCTGCTTCAACATATCCACATCCTTTTCCTTGCTCACGATGTCATCCATTTTGTGAAGTGCAACAGTCCCTCCTGCAGCAAAGCACCACCACAACATGACACTGCCACCCCCTTACTTCACGGTCGGGATGGTGTTCTTCGGCTTGCAAGGAGCCAGATATCTGAGATTTCCTCCAAACATAATGATGGTCATTATGGCAAAACAGTTATATTTTTGTTTCATCAGACCGGAGGACATTTCTCCAAAAAATACAATCTTTGTCCCCATGTGCAGTTGCAAACCGTAGTCTGGCGTTTTTTAATGGAGGTTTTGGAGCAGTGACCTTTTCCTTGCTGAGCGGTTATGTCGATATAGGACTCGTTTTTACTGTGGATTTCGATTTTTTTGTTCCTGTTTCCTCCAGCATCTTCACAAGGTCATTTGCTGTTGTTCTGGTTGATTTGCACTTTTCGCACCAAAGTACGTTCATCTCAAGGAGACAGAATGAGTCTCCTTCCTGAGCAGTATGACAGCTGCATGGTCTCATCGTGTTTATACAGCACACAGAATTTTACTCATACTGTACACATAGTCTTTTACAATAGTATCAATCACACTTTGATTTGATAGATATTTAGAGGAATTATGTAGATATTGAGAATGGATATAAAGGAGTAGATATCTCCAATCCTAAAATAAAATTGAGCAAACATTAAATACACAAGTAATTACAACGTATTTACATTATGGATCATGTATGTGAGTGTGTGCGTGTGCATGTTGTTTTATTTTTCCTTGTCAGCCTCCCATCTCTGATAGGCCCAGTGTATGCACTTCTGGGTGAGGCTGTCAGGCAGTGGTGGAGGGTGTGGCAGATTGAAAGAGAGATGCACAAAGTGACAGTAAGTGTACAGCTCAGCTGTGTGTACATCTGCTGGTGTGAGCATATGCAATATAATTCTGAATAACCTGTATCCATCTGGGAATCATCAAAGGTTTCTCTCTTCACGGCCAGTGTAGTAGGACCTGGTGCAGCCGGTAAATTAAATACCACAGCATCTAAAAGAGAGAGGCACAATTTTCTTATTAACTGGCAATAATCATACAACTATCAGATCAAGCGTTAACTGGCGATAGCAGACACCCGCATAGCTGATTTCTTAGCGGCGTCTGAGGTGTAACTGTGTTGGATCTATCAAATCAGTAGGCAGCAGCTCATGATCATTGTCACAGCTCTAACACAGTTCTACCTCAGACACCACCAAAACAACCACTGAATGCGGATGTCGGTTAAAGTCAATGTGATGAAATAGAGCCCCAAGTGAGGGAGAATGTGCATGTGTGTATACATGCGCACTGATAACATATGCACTGTACACACACGTACACAGATTTTGTGGTGTAGATATGTGGTAGTGGAATAGTGGCCTGAGGGCACACACTCAATGTGTTTTGAATGTATTGTAATATTTAAAAATTGGTATAACTGCCTTAATAATTTTGCTGGACAAAATACAACAAATTAACTAAGTTTGTGTGTGTATCTGGCAACTCACGGTAAAAAGGATATCAAATATTCAGATCTGGACAGACAAGTGGGTATCTGTATAAGCGCTTTGTGACAACTGCTGATGTAAAAGGGGCTTTATGAAATACATTTGATAGATTGCTTGTATATGCTTCTATTCATGTCAGTAATTCTATATCTAAATATGACATTGAGTTGTCTTACATTTCCTCAATAGGAAATTGTACCTTAAGCCAACACTTTTACCTGGTCTTTCTTCCTGGCGACAGGGTTTGGGAATCGAAGGCCTAGAGAATTGGAATATTAACAATAATTAGTGTCTACATTTATGAATGAATGAAATTCAATATTGGTTAGCTGTGTATCTCATCTGATTGAGAATTGATGATGACATACTGTATGTCTATTTTCTTTTGAAATACTGACACCAAATCACACAATTCTATCTAGTGAGAGTGCACACAACCATTAGCTTATTTTACCAAGTAAAAAAATAACGTAATTTTGTCAAGGGACCCAATGACCAATGAATAACTGTCACGTTCGTCGAATGGAGAAGACCAAGGCGCAGCGTGATTTGAATACATGTTATAAATTTAATGAAGACGGACACTAAACAAACTACAAAAACAACGTGACGTTATACTACAAATGTGTAGACACAGGCAACTAGACATAGACAATAACCCACAAAATACCCAAAGAAAATGGCTGTCTAAATATGGTTCCCAATTAGAGACAACGATAAACAGCTGCCTCTAATTGAGAACCAATCTCGGCAACCAGAGACATACATAAACACCTAGATAGTAAACGACCCCATAAACCTACAAAACCCCTAGACAGTACAAAAACACATACATCACCCATGTCACACCCTGACCTAACCAAAACAATAAAGAAAACAAAGAATACTAAGGTCAGGGCGTGACAATAACAAAACAGCATGAAGGCTATTGCTGCTATATACTGTACCCAACCCCATCAACCAAATACTAGCCGTTCACAAGGGTACTTTGTTATCATTTAGTAATGCTGTACTGTAGCCTACTGCACCCCATATCAACCAACTTGCCAACTAGTAGGGACAAGGCTATATGGAGTTTATCATTCAGTAATACTGTAACGGTATTGTAACCTGCTGTACATCACATTATTATCCACCTAGCTAGCTAGTGTTAGCTAGCTCTAAAGAAACAACCAATGAATGACAACAGGCTTTTAAACAAAATATCTAACGTAAACTCACGTAAACTCGTACATCGCCTTGGTCCGTACAATTGCCCTTATTTTAGCGCCACAAAACGTAATACTTCCAGATCAACTGTAATGTCAATCCCATTGTAAAGCACAATTTCTCCCCTTTCCAACAGAATCAATTACATGACCTAAATGATTCCCGTTTCTGCATAATTCAAGCAGGCAATGAGCCCCGTCGGGTCTTTTAAAAAATGGAGGGTGGGGAAGCAAAACTAATGCGTGATAGTGAGAAGGAGAGATGTTGTGTGGGAAAATTGCTATTTTTCACTCGATCTGTCCAACTTATCACCTTAT
Organism: Oncorhynchus masou masou; assembly: GCF_036934945.1. NCBI lineage: Eukaryota > Metazoa > Chordata > Actinopteri > Salmoniformes > Salmonidae > Oncorhynchus > Oncorhynchus masou. Next base: position 38,541,024 of record NC_088239.1, on the reverse strand, counting down.
CGCCTCTAAAATGTAAATAAAACAATATAAAGAGTTTATATAATGTGTCATTACATACCTATTTGAAGGTTTGTGTCGAATTTGAATCTGGTTTTTAGGGACGGTGCTAGAGTGATCTTAGAAGTATACAGCGGCTTTGAGAATGATGATCGCATGCAATGATGACGCAAGAAATGACTAGGCATCCCCCCTTACCCCTGTCACTGTCCATTTCTTGTTTTTAAAGGATGATAGAAGTGCTACACCTGGTGGAGAGAGATTGTAAGACAGAAATAGTTGCTTTATGCGTGCTGTATGTTATGACATACATAGCACTTCTATCATCATTCAAGATGTAACGGAGGGTCAGTTTTTTCAACTTTTCTCCAATACAATAGAGCCATTACCATGTCGATCAACGCTAGAATAGAAACCTAGTTCACACCCCCATTTTGTCGTCAACACAGTCGCTACAGCCCCATTAGTTTTCTTTGTATCCTCGTTTGAATGTTGCGGTTGCGCACATTTGTACGGAATGGGGTGAGTTTACGTTATCTATCTAGCTTGTATGATTGCATGTAAAACAACTTTACAGATGATTACAAAGTTTGAAAGCAAAGTTGACTTACCAGTATGCTGTTCTCTCTCATGGGCTAGAGTGAGGCATCCAGATATGAGGCTAGCTAGTCATTAGCATTAGCTAGCATCGCCAGCATGTTAGCTATGAAAGTATATATCCAGCAACAATGTCAAGGTTAAAAACAAAATAAACTATGTTAAGCCATACTGACTTCAAAAAATAAATAAAACATTTAAAAAGCCATGCTGACTTCGTAAGATAATTGAAATAGGACTGAAATAATTAAGACTGAACATACAATTCTGTGACTAACTGGCTAACTTTAGCTTGCTAGCTCAGTGACCGGTGATGCTCCTAGTCCTGTTTACAGAGTGTGGGTCCCTCCTGCCACCCACGTCCTGCATGGAGAAGAGCCACTGAGTCAACATGTGGCCAGAATTATATTACATCCGGGTTGGTTTACAAACCCCATTGACAATGCCGCGCGCGGTAGAGCATTGGGCCAATAACCGAAAGGTTGCTTGATCGAGTCTCCCGAGCTGACAAGGTAAAAATCTATCGTTCTGCACCTGAGCAAGGCATTTCACAGACTGTTCCCTTGGCGCCGAAGAAGTGTATGTTGATTAAGGCAGCGCCCTGCACCTCTCTGATTCAGAGGGGTTGGGTTAAATGCAGAAGACACATTTCAGTTGGACAACTGAATAGCTATTCCCTTTACACCCATGACTGCATTTGCTAGTAACTGAGATATGGTTGTTGTATTTATTCATTTCAGTCCAGTGGCCTTCACCAAGTAAGATCCTAAGTGAATATGTTGTCATTAAAATGTAATTATTTAAGACAATACAGTACTTCATAAGACCTTATTTTAAAGGGCTAGTTGTCATAGCTTATAGGCCACATCAGGACTGCAAATCACATTATGCTGGCTTGCAAAGTAATATGTAATTCCTATTAGAATCAGCCAGAGTGGGGATAGCCAATATTTAGATGTTTTATTCATCTGCAACCTGCATTCAGAATTACTGCCATGGTTGAGAAGACAAAGATATGAGAATACCAAAGTAACAGATTGGAATAGTTCAGAAGAAACCATGTTATTTATATTTGAGTAATTAATTCATCAATCTGCGTACATGCAAAAACATATATTTTAAAACAAACAATTTTAAAAAATCTACCTGCAATAGAACATGCTGGGAAATATGATAAGTATGGTCGTGGTTTTGGTTAAACTTTGGTTATTAACACTCCCACCTCCTTCCCTGGGTGCACGTTTTGGTTTTTGCCCTAGTACTACACTGGTGATTCAAATTCAAATAACCAGTTCATCATCAAGTGTTGAATCACCTTTGTAGTGCTAATACTGAGTTTGGGAAACCCTGTTTTACAACACTGAATGTTAATTTAACTCTGTTCAGTGTTAATTTAACTTGAATCAACAGTAGAAATGTTACACTGAATGTTACACTAGTTACCATTAACCAATTTGACGTGTGCTATGAAAGGGACATATCTGCAGGCTCCCATACATTTCAAGAGCCTTTTAGAATTCTGAAGAGCCGTAGATACCACGTCGAGAACCCCACACTCAACTTAAAAGGTATTTATTGGGCAAGAGTTCTCCAAGGAACCTTAAGAGCTGAGGAAGAACATTACATTTTTTTTCAGTTTAGTGGCAGACAAATGTTAATGGCACAGAGAGGGAGGAGTGTAGCATTAGTTAGCAACATACTCATTTAGCTGCTGCTGTGTATGTGTATGCCTGGGCGTATTCAATAGATTACACATAATGCACAAAGTACTGCTGCGCGCACTGACCCAGAGGCCTAAGCTGGGTTTTGTTTGAAATGGCACCCTTTTCTCTACAGTGCACTACTTTTAACCAGGGGCCGTAACGCACTATATAGAAAAAGGGGTGCCATTTGGGACACAACCCTAATGATCGCTCTTCTTTCTTCCTCTGTGGTTTGGATGGAATGTATAATACACTATAGTGGAGTGTGTTGTACCCCTCTTGCCAGAGAGTAGCGGTCAGTTAAAAGAGTTCAAATGAGCTGATTGTGTTGTTGTTTTGTCTCGGACATAAAGGTCTATACAGTATAACCAATGTGGGAATCAATGCTGCAGAAAAACTGTTGGGGTTTGCTTACTAAACCATTAAGTTGTTTACCTGTTTCTTGTCAGTTTTGTGGTCATCCAGAGAGAGAGAGCGAGAGAGCAAGAGAGAGAGAGAGAGAGAGAGGGAGGGATGGAGGGAGGCCTATGGTTTCTATAAACACTCCAGTATTTTTAGCTTCGCTAATTGCAGGGCTGGAGGGGGTCAGCAGAGGGGGCCAGCCTCTCAACTCCCGCATGTGACACACGAACACGCACACACACTCCCTCGTCTCCTGACCCATCCGCACTAGCAATCACAGGAACGTGCTTGCGTGACCTCTTCCCTGCAAGGAACCCACTGCCAGGGTGTGTGTGTGTGTGTGTGTGTGTGTGTGTGTGTGTGTGTGTGTGTGTGTGTGTGTGTGTGTGTGTGTGTGTGTGTGTGTGTGTGTGTGTGTGTGCGTGCGTGCGTGCGTGCGTGCTTGCTTGCTTGCTTGCTTGCATTAACTTATTATTTTGATTGTGAATTATCTTGTTCTACAAACTTCTACTTTCATTACAGTCTTTGTTCTTGACCTGTAACGGGGCTTTTCTTTGAGTCAGCATTCTATATTGAGTGACCTGCAGGAACAAATTTACAGAAGAACTCCCCTGGAACATTATGTTATCCTGTAAAAATATTCAGCTGTTAAGATTATCTTTGTTTCAGATACAAATGGCACACTATTACCTATGAAGTGCACTATTGTTAACCAGGGCACTATGAGCCATGGTTAAAAGTAGTGCACTACATGGTGAGCATGGTACTATTTGGGATGCAGCAATTGAATTCAAACCCCCAGGCCCCTGTGACCTTGGTAAGTCAGCTGCTCCCTCTCTGTATGCCTGTCCCTTTCTGTTTAAGAAACTGTAGTCCAAAAGCAGGATGAGCACAGAACACACAATTCAATTCAAATAAAGTTCATTTTTAAAAATTAAAGATATTAGTAGATATTTGGGGAATTTCACCTTCTTACAGTTTTAGGATACTCAAACAAACTTCCATCTATAATAATAATAATAATCATTATTATTATTTTTATATGCCATTATATCATAGACTTTTTATCCAAAGCGACTGACTGTAGTAGCGTGGATACTGTATATTTTCATATGGGTGGCCCCCGTGGGAATCAACCCACAATCCTGCAAAAGCCTTGCTCTACCATCTGAGCTACACAGGTCCACTTCCTCCCATCTCTTTACCATTGCAATGGACTGGTCCACCACATGATGTTGTATACTGTTCCTCAGAGCCATAGAGTCAGTGATGCTCTTTCTATTGAGTTACTCTAGGCATTAGCACTGGCCTTGTATTTGTGTCCCAAAATGGCACCCTATTCCCTATAGTGCACTACTTTTGACTACAGCCCTATGTGCCCTGGTCAAAACTAGTGCACGACATTATGTCCGAGATCATGGCTAGTAGGAGCTCTTACAATTGCAGCTCTTTACAATAGGGTGCCATTTGAGACACTGCCTGTCTCTGCTCCACACAGTCATCTGTTCAAGTGTCGCTCCATCAGATCTACAGCCAGGGCTTTGTACAGTAGACAAACACACACACACACTACAATACACACATGCATGCATGCACACACACAGACACCGTCCCAAAAGCCCTGATCATAAGCTAATTTAATTGGATTGGTATAACTTGTTTTTCAGTCCCTCAATCTAATTTGGCTGGAGCAAGCCTCTCAGAAATGATTGTCAATACAATCGTCTCTCCTTCTCTCTGTGTCTCTCTGTCCAGGGAAGGAGAAGGAGAAGGAGGATGGGTGGGTGGAGTGTATGGGCTGGCTGTGATGGAATCCACCCAACTGAGCCAAGCAGGAGTCACTGTGTGTGTGTCACAAATGGCACCCTGTTCCCTATATAGTGCACTACGTTTGATGAGAGTCCTATGGGCCCTGGTCCAAATTAGTTCACCATAAAGGGAATAGCATGAAATTATGGCTAATAGGAGCTCTTACAATTGCATGCATTTCCCTTATCAAGGTACACTGTAAAAAAATGCCTCCTTGGATCAACTGGTTACAAGTAAATGGGTTCTCAATAAATAAAAAAGCATTTGTTGAAACTAAATATACACTCTTAAAAAAAGGTGTTATCTAGAAGCTCACCATTTGAAGAACCCTTTTGGAGGCCTTTTTCGTAAGATTGTTACGATTCAATGCCAACTGCTACATTTTATTATTAGCAGACCTATATTTCAAGATCAAACCTATTTCCTTCAACACTCAATGAACTTTTCCCCTTTGGTTCAACTTAATACATTTGTTTGTTCCATACCATGAAATAGTGACTCCAAAATCACAATAACTGGCTGCAATATCATAACCCAGTGATGACATGCATCTCACCAATGTAAACATTCCCAGGCTCTACTTACACATAAAAAAAAAATCTCATTTCACATTCAAATACAAATTCAGTACATTTCACAGTACTTACACATATAATCACTTAAGACTCAATGTTGGCAGTGAACAGAAACAATTGTGCAACATTTTTAAAACAGAACACTTTATCTTTATCCACACATTATCTGGAATGACATTCACTCTCAAGGATGGCCAAACATAACCAACTGAAAGCCACGCCCGCAATAGACCACGCCTCCAACTATTCATTGCACCCATCTGAAAGGTAGCCTGTTCATTTATTTCTGCCAACCGACCTAGTCATGATTGCAGTATTGTGTTTAAAGGTCCCACCAACACCTCAGCATAACCTCACCTTTCATCTTACTGGCTTTGGCAAACATTAAATCATGAACATTCAATTGTCGTCGAACATCAAACCTGTCAGTTATGAAAAAGTGGTAATGATAAACACAAAAACGACAGTACTATGACAGCGACGAACATTGTCGCTGGGTGAGTACATCTGACAATGTGCTCTCCCGTCCATTAGACATTTTGTCTGCAGGAACTCGCTCTTTTTCACTCGATCCACTCGTCCAAGTGCCGATGCATTTGTGGCAGGATGTGAACAATACGAATTTGTGTCACTGCCAAAATCTAATGTTTCTATATGACTGTTTTCTATTGTCTGGAAACTCACTTGTAGAATTCGCTTGCAGTAGGTCTCTTAAAAAAGAGAAGCCATGCAAGGTTATTAAACAGAGGTGCCTAGTTATTCTTCTTTTGTTGATATCAGGTAACGTGCAACCTAACCCTGGCCCTGATATGCAATGCCTCCAAACCCCCTCTGATTTTAAATCTAGATCTGGTTTCGGTATTTTTCATTTAAATGTACGCAGCCTGTTGTCAAAAATTGATGGGGTTAGGATTTGGGCAAAATCAATTGATGCTGATGTAAATGTGTTTTCTTAACCTGTTGATTCTCTGGGGGCGCTATTTCATTTTTGGATGAAAAACGTTCCCGTTTTAAACAAGATATTTTGTCACAAAAAGATGCTCGACTATGCATATAATTGATAGCTTTCGAAAGAAAACACTCTGACGTGTCCAGAACTACCAAGATATTTTCTGTGCGTGCCCTAGAACGTGAGCTTCAGGCAAAACCAACAGATGAGACGGCATCCAGGAAAAGAGCAGGATTTTTGAAGCTCTGTTTTCCATTGTCTCCTTATATGGCTGTGAACGCGAGAGGAGTGAGTCAACCCTTTCTGTCGTTTCCCCAAGGTGTCTGCAGCATTGTGACGTATTTGTAGGCAGATCATTGGAAGATTGACCATAAGAGACCACATTTACCAGGTGTCCGCCCGGTGTCCTGCGCCGAAATTGGTGCGCAAAAGTCAGCTGCCAGTATTTTTCCATGGGATTCAGAGAGGAAAGCAAGCTTCCACGAACGATATATCAATGAAGAGATATGTGAAAAAACACCTTGAGGATTGATTCCAAACAACGTTTGCCATGTTTCGGTCGATATTATGTAGTTAATTCGGAAAAAGTTTTACGTTGTAGGTGACTGAATTTTCGGTTCGTTTCGGTAAACAGATGCAATGTAGAAAACGGAACGATTTCTCCTACACACAGACGCTTTCAGGAAAAACTGCGCATTTGGTATGTAACTGAGAGTCTCCTCATTGAAAACATCAGAAGCTCTTCAAAGGTAAATGATTTTATTTATTTGGTTATCTGGTTTTTGTGAAAATGTTGCGTGCTAAATGCTACTCAAAATGCTATGCTAGCTTTGCATACTCTTACACAAATTAGTCAATTTCTATGGTTCAAAAGCATATTTTGAAAATCTGAGATGACAGTGTTGTTAAGAAAAGGCTAAGCTTGAGAGCAGACGCATTATTTTCATTTTATTTGCGATTTTCAGAAATCGTTAACGTTGCGTTATGCTAATGAGCCTGAGGCTTTAGTCACGATCCCGGATCCGGGATGGGGAGTTCCAAGAGGTTTTAAACCTGGCTCATCAAGTCTGTTTTTGATAAGGATATTTGATATGGATATTTGTATAAGTGGGTAAAATTTGTATAATGTTTTTTCGCACTGATCGAGTTAAGAAAGGTGGGGGTGTGGCTATATATGTAAAAAGTAAATTCCCAGAAAGTGTGGCAAAGTCTGAAACTATTTGTAAACAGTTGGAATTTCTTTCTTTGGATAATTGAGGTTTCAAAGGGTCTCTCTATAACTGTGATTGGCTGTTATAGACCCCCTCTGCTCTCGGTGATGCATTTTCTTCTCTGGCGCACCTTATGACTAAACTTCTTTACAGTGAAATGATCTTGATTGGTGATCTAAACTGGTGTTGGTTAAAGCCGGTGTCTGATGATTTAAAAATGTTTTGTAATTATATGAATCTTACCCAGTTGATTAACTCACCCATTCACCCAAATTTCAAATGCCCAGATAAATCTACCCTGATTGATTTGATATTGACAAATGTTCCACATAAATATTCTGCGGTTGGTGTTTTTTGTAACGATTTAAGTGACCATTGTGCTGTTGTTGCTGTTAGAAATACTAAGGTTCCTAAGACAAACCCACGTTGTATTAGTAAGAGAAATTAGAAGTGCTTTAATGAGCAGGCTTTCCTTCATGATTTGTTTTATTTGGTCTGGAGAAAGATTGAGCTTATCCCTGATGTGGAAACTGCCTGGAAATTCTTTCATGGTGTTTTTTTCCAAATAGTAAACAAACATGCCCCATTCCGCAGGTTCAGGGATAAAGGGCGGGATAATCCATGGTTTTCTTCTGAGCTGTCTTGTATTATTCACGAACGTAATCTAGCCTGGGCTAAAGCAAGGAAATCATGTTCTGATGCTGATTGGCTTATGTTTAGGCAGTAACGAAACAAGTGTTCTTTTCTTCTCGGGAAGGTCAAGTCTGAATATTTTATGTCTCCAAAGATTCCAAAGATCTGGAAATCAGCATTTGTTCTACCACTTTTAAAAGGGGGAGATCCAACTCAAAGCCAATCTCAAAGCTGTCACCCCTCGTGAAAATACTTGAAACCCTTGTGAGTGAACAGCTAAAAGAGTTTTTATTTACTAACTCTATTTTATCAATGTACCAATCGGGCTACAGGAAGAAGCATAGCACAATTACAGCAGCCACGAAAGGTTTAAATGATATCACTGAAGCCCTTGACAAGAAACAGCACCTTGACTCACTTTTTATTGATCTCTCTAAGGCTTTTGATACAGTTGATACTGTATACTAAGGCAGAGATTGTCGAGTGTAGGTCTTTCGGCGCATGCAGTTGCATGGTTTGCTAACTATCTGTCTGATAGAACTCAGTGCACTCAATTTGAAGGGCTCATGTCTGTTAAATTGTTTGTCTGTAATGGTGTGCCCCAAGGCTCTGTACTTGGTCTTCTCTTATTCACATTTATATAAATTATTTAGACAAAAATTTCCAAAATGCGCAACTTCATTTTTATGCTGATGATGCTGTTATTTACTGTTGTGCCTCGTCTTACAAAAGCTTTCCAGAACTTGCAACTGCTTTTTATACTGTTCAACATACCTTGTGTCAATTGAAGCTTATCCTCAATACTGACAAAACTAAACTAATGGTGTTTTCTAAAGCAAGAAATAGCCTTCAGAACTTTTTACCTAGTACTACCTGTCAGTGCAATGAGATTGAGACTGTAACTTCATATTAATATCTTGGCATTTTAATTGATGACGGCCTCTCTTTTAAATTGCATATTCAACAACTTACAAAAAAAATTGAAGCTGAAATTGGGATTTTATTTTAGGAATAAGGCATGTTTTTCTTTTGAAGCCAGAAGGAAGCTTGTATCAGCTACATTTATGCCTTTACTAGACAATGGGGATATTTTATATGTGAATGTTTCCGCTCAGTGTTTGAGATCAATTGACACCCTTTACCATGGCACTTTGAGATTTATTTTAAACTGCAAAACCCTTACGCACCACTGCACTTTGTATACCAGGGTTGGCTGGCCTTCTCTAGTCACTCGTAGGCTCAGTCACTGATAAACTTTTATTTACAAAGCCATTTTGGGTTTACTACCTTTTAATTTGGTCATTTTTATTGTTCAGAAATGTGGTGGGTACTCTCTTCGGTTGTTGTACTTTATCCTGCTAACAGTTCCAAATGTCCAAACTGAATTTGGTAAAAGGGCTTTTATGTACTCTGCGCCATCGTCTTGGAACGCCTTACAAAATACTTTTAAACTGGAAGAACTTGTCCCGATTGGTATTTTAAATCACTGATGAATGATCTTGAGACAGATTCCCTGACCTGTCAATATTTTTAAGTAGCTTTTTTTAAATTTCCGTATACTCTTGTGAATTCTATGGTTTTCATTAAATTACTTGTAGTTTTTCATGTTGTTTGTTTGTAAATTTTGTAATTACTTGGTGCTGCCTATCTTGGCCAGGACGCTCTTGAAAAATACATTTTAAATCTCAATGAGCCCTTCCTGGTTAAATATGGGTTAAATAAAATTTAAAATGTTCAATTGTGCAACTGACTAGCTATCCCCATTCCCTAGCTGCATGGCTAGCTGGCTAAGCAGCTCATATAATTAACAGGACATATCTGACAATATTTTGACTCTAGCAAACATTTTATTTAAGCACATTACAAGGTCATTATTTACCATGTATGGAGAGCTACAAAAAGCAAGTTAACTTACAGTTGTGAATGTGATGAAATAAAAACAGACAGTCCATTCTATCTGAGAACATGAAGCTGCCTGGCCTTCGCAACCAGGTTACCATGACAACAGTCACAACAAAGTTGTAGACTGCGCACAAGATACGGTATATAAGAGTTATCCGTCAAGAATGTGGTAAAAATACCAACATGTTTCAAGCAGACCACCATAGTCTCTGTGCCCAAGAACACTAAGGTAACCTGCCTAAATGACTACCGACCTATAGCACTCACATCTGTAGCCATGAAATGCTTTGAAAGGCTGATCATGGCTCACATCAACATCATTATCCCAGATAACCTTGACCCACTCCGATTTGCATACCGCACCAACAGTTTCACAGATGATGCAATCTCTATTGCACTCCACACTGCCCTGTCCCACCTGGACAAAAGGAACACCTATGAGAGAATGCTGTTCATTGACTACAGCTCAGCGTTCAACACCATAGTGCCCTCAAAGCTCATCACTAAGCTAAGGACCCTGGGACTAAACAGCTCCCTCTGCAAATGGAACCTAGACTTCCTGATGGGCAGTCTCCAGGTGGTAAGGGTAGGTAACAACACATCCACCATGCTGATCCTCAACACGGGGGTCTCTAAGGGGTGTGTGCTCAGTCCCCTCCTGTACTCCCTGTTCACTCATGACTGCACGGCCAGGTCAAACTCCAACACCATCATTAAGTTTGCGGATGACACAACAGTGGTAGCCAGATCATCGAAAACTCACTGATCACTGATGACACAACAGCCTGATCACGACAACGATGAGACAGCCTTTTATAGCTTCACCATCGAGAGCATCCTGACAGGTTGCATCACTGCCTGGAATGGCAACTGCTCGGCCTCCGACCGCTAGGTACTACAGAGGGTAGTGTGTATGGCCCAGTACATCACCGAGGCCAAGCTTCCTGCCATCCAGGAGCTCTATACCATGCAGTGTCAGAGGAAGGCCCTAAAAACACCCTAGTCATAGACTGTAAAGTACTCACTGCTACCGCACGGAAAGCGGTACCGGAGCGCCCAGTCTAGGTCCAAGAGGCTTCTAAACAGCTTCTACCCCCAAGCCAAAAGACTCCTGAACAGCTAATCAAATGGATACCCAGACCTTTTGCACCCCCCCCCACCCGCCAACCCTGCTGCTACTCTCTGTTATCATCTATGCATAACAACATTAATAACCCTACCTGCATGTACATAATTACCTTAACTACATCAACACCGGTGCCCCCGCACATTAACACGTTGACTCTGAACCGGTACCCCTGTATACTGCCCCGCTATTGTTAATTACTGCTGCTCTTTAATTATTTGTTTTTCTTCTCTTACTTTATAAAACAATATTTTTTTATGTATTTTCTTAAGGGCTTGTCAGTAAGCATTTCACTGGTCTACACCTGTTGTATTCAGTGCATGTGACAAATACAATTTGATTTGATTTATTTCAGGTCGACACAATTTTGTTTACCGACGTATCTGGGTTTTATCTCCCTGGAAGGCATTTATACACACAATCAACCCATTAAGACCAGGATGCGTCCCAAATGGCACCCTATTCCCTATATAGTGCACTAGGCTAGTTTTGACCAAAGCCCTAGTAAAAAATATGTGCACTACAAAGGAAATAGAGTGTCAGTTGTGACACAATCCAGGTTGGATTGAAAGGAAAGCAAGACCTCAGAGCAGGTGCAGAGTGTAAGGAGAGAGTGAGAGAGAGAGAAAACATGAGAAAACAAAAAGATAATTACTTGACACATTGGAAAGAATTAACAAAAAAACTGAGCAAACTGGAATGCTATTTGGCCCTAAACAGAGAGTACACAGAGGCAGATTACCTGATCACTGTGACAGACCCCAAAATGAAGGAAAGCTTTGACTATGTAACGACTCAGTGAGCATCGCCTTGGTACTGAGAGAGGCCGCCGTAGGCAGACCTGACTCTGAAGAGGAGACAGGCTATATGCACACTGTCCACAAAAGGAGGTGGAAACTGAGCTGAACTTCCTAACCTACTGCCAAATGACCATATTAGAGACACATATATCCCTCAGATTACACAGACCCACAAAGAATTCGAAAACAAATCCAATTTTGATAAACTGCCAAAACTATTGGGTGAAATACCAGTGTGTCATCACAGCAGCAATATTTGTGACCTTATGCCACAAGAAAAGGGCAGAGAAGAACAAACACCATTCTAAATACAACTCATATTTATCTTAATTTATTTTCCCTTTTGTACTTTAACTATTTGCACGTCGTGACAACACTGTATATAGCCATAAAATGACACATGAAACGTCTCTATTCCTTTGGAACTTTTGTGAGTGTAACGTTTACTGTTCATTTGATATTGTTTATTTCACTTTTGTTTGTTATCTATTTCACTTGCTTTGGCAATGTAAACACATGTTTCCCATGCCAAAAAAGTACTTTGCATTTAATTGGATCAAGAGAGAGAGAGAGCACCCAGACTGTTTTCAATGTGAAAGAGACAAAAAGCCATTGAGAAGAAAAACAATACAAAACTTCCTCAAAACCTCTCACATGTCCATGTCTATTTTTTGGCTAAATCCATAGCAAAGAGAATGTTTAGATTAATCACACGATACTGCTATGAATTAGTAAGCACTCACAAAACTATCAAACTCTTAGTTGACTTCTGTGAACTTGGGTAATTTTAAATTATCACAAGATAATTTACATAAGGCGCTTGCTGGCACAAGAGTGTCTGTGTAAACAAAACAAACTTCTCAGTGTATATCCAGAAAGGTCAAAAGGCTATTAGTTGTAGTATGAAGGACATAATAAACTGATATGTGAGTTTTCAGGAATAATGAAGACTATCAGCACCATCTCTGCTATTGTCGAGCCTCACAATGAACTGTGTGATACTGTATGTATCCCCTCTAATACGACCCAAAGTGACCAAGGCTGCATCCCAAATGGCACTCTATTCCATTTATAGTTGTCATAGTATTCATCGTCTGAAGAAGAGGAATCATCAGACCAAAGCGCAGTGTGGTAAGTGTTCATGCTTTCTATATTAAAACTGAACACTATAACAAAATAACAAAGGGAATAACCGAAACAGTCCTGAAAGGTGCAAAACACTAAACAGAAATTAACTACCCACAAAAACCATGTGGGGAAAAGCTACCAAAGTATGGTTCCCAATCAGAGACAAAGGTAGACAGCTGTCCCTGATTGATAACCACACCCGGCCAAAACAAAGAAATAAGAAAACATAGAAATGGGAACATAGAATGCCCACCCAAATCACACCCTGACCAAACCAAAATAGAGACATAAAAAGCTCTAGGGCGTGACAATAGTGCACTACTTTGATAAAAGCCCTATGGGTCCTGGTCAAAAGTAGTGCACAATAAAGGGAATCGGGAGCAGCCCAGCAATTGTGAGAGCTACCAATACAGGATCCTATGGAGTGGCCCCTTGTCACATGCTGTAATTATAATAAACATTTTGTCTGGATTTCAGTGAGTCTTCTCACTCAAAAGGACTGGAGGGTGTCAATAACTCTGACTGTTTGGTTCTGTTTTCTGAGAGTAGTTATCTTTTCCTTTGAGATTTAACAGGTTAGGATTCTCAGATGCTGCTAATGCCCTGTCTGGGTTCCAAATGGCAACATATATTTTCTATATACAGTGCCTTGCGAAAGTATTCGGCCCCCTTGAACATTGCGACCTTTTGCCACATTTCAGGCTTCAAACTGTCAGGACCCGGTTACGAACCTGCGTCTCCGGAGTGAGAAACAGTCACTTAACCAACTGAGCCACGAATAGTCAGCAGAACCCAGAAGATGAGGCAGACACAGCAGTACTTAAGACGGTGTATTTAATAAAGTAAAAAGGAGAAGTCCTTCAATACAAAAATGGTAAATCCAAAAGGTGGTAGGAATAGCACAAAAAAAACTTAAAAGATACTCAAAAACAAAAACAGAATTCCACAAGAGAATCCACCGGAATCGACAAGAATACACAGAACACTAGGGCTGGGTGCTAACATACAAACACAGAGCACAGAACTGAGGGAAACTAAGGGTTTAAATACAATCAGGGGAAATGAGGCACAGGTGCAAATAATAATGGGGAACAAGGGAAAAAACATAAGGTCAAAAAGCACAATGGGGGCATCTAGTGACCAAAACCCGGAACAACCCTGGCCAAATCCTGACACAAACATAAAGATATAAAACTGTATTTTTTTGTGAAGAATCAACAACAAGTGGGACACAATCATGAGGTGGAACGACATTTATTGGATATTTCAAACTTTTTTAACAAATCAAAAACTGAAAAATTGGGCGTGCAAAATTATTCAGCCCCTTTACTTTCAGTGCAGCAAACTCTCTTCAGAAGTTCAGTGAGAATCTCTGAATGATCCAATGTTGACCTAAATGACTAATGATGATAAATACAATCCACCTGTGTGTAATCAAGTCTCCGTATAAATGCACCTGCACTGTGATAGTCTCAGAGGTCCGTTAAAAGCGCAGAGAGCATCATGAAGAACAAGGAACACACCAGGCAGGTCCGAGATACTGTTGTGAAGAAGTTTAAAGCCGGATTTGGATACAAAAAGATTTCCCAAGCTTTAAACATCCCAAGGAGCATTACATTTACATTTACATTTAAGTCATTTGGCAGACGCTCTTATCCAGAGCGACTTACAAATTGGTGAATTCACCTAATGACATCCAGTGGAACAGCCACTTTACAATAGTGCATCTAAATCATTTAAGGGGGGGGGTGAGAAGGATAACTTTATCCTATCCTAGGTATTCCTTAAAGAGGTGGGGTTTCAGGTGTCTCCGGAAGGTGGTGATTGACTCCGCTGTCCTGGCGTCGTGAGGGAGCTGTGATTCTTTCCATGTTTTAATAATGGATTTAATGGTGCTCCATGGGATGTTCAAAGTTTCAGATATTTTTTATAACCCAACACTGATCTGTACTTCTCCACAACTTTGTCCCTGACTTGGGAGAGCTCCTTGGTCTTCATGGTGCCACTTGCTTGGTGGTGCCACTTGCTTAGTGGTGTTGCAGACTCTGGGGTCTTTCAGAACAGGTGTATATATATTTGTAACAAGTAATTTTTCTCATTTCACTTCACCAATTTGGACTATTTTGTGTATGTCCATTACATGAAATCCAAATAAAAATCCATTTAAATTACAGGTTGTAATGCAACAAAATACAAAAAAAGCAAAAGGGGGTGAATACTTTTGCAAGGTACTGTACTGTTTGATATTTGTTATGATCATGTCATAATTGAGACACTATTATGTAGACCTTATGACATGGTGACCCTGTAGTATAGTTTATTTTGTATTGACATTTGGAATCCAATGTTACATGAGGAAAAAAGGATGGGGCAACTGTTAAACAACTATAAAATGCTACAGTAAAAATGAACCTAGTTATAGGCAATAGTACAGACAGTCCACTGGCTGGTACAGACCATGTTAAGCCCCAGCCGATATATAACCTATGGGATGGTTCATGAGTGGCGACAGCTTATCTGTCCCTGTGGATTTAATCAATAGACTTGCGCTCTCATTTTCCATGTTTATGTGTACCCTCCGAGGCCTGCAATTGTTTACGCTGGACGGCTCTACTTTCCTGCTTGGGGTAAACATACACACACAGGCTGCCTTGCCACGCTGGCCACATCCCGGCTCAAATTAATAGCTGGCATTACGTGGCCGCTTAGTTCATTGTCTGTGGTGAACCAACATATGTACTGACTGAGTGATGGAATATCAATTTGTATTGAATCTGTTTCAATGTGAAAGAAGTCATGAGAATGATAAAGTTATGAAATACATCCGCTTTCAAATAAATATAGCATTATGCTGGCCACTGGTGAACTAGTTAGCTTAGGGTACCAAAAGGTTGCTGGTTGAAAAACCTGAGCTGATAAGGTGAAAAATCTCACAGACAATATCTTTGCAGTTTTGGAAACGTCAGAGTGTTTTCTTTCCAAAGCTGTCAATTATATGCATAGTCGAGCATCTTTTCGTGACAAAATATCTTGTTTAAAACGGGAACGTTTTTTTATCCAAAAATTCAAAGAGCGCCCCCTATATTGAATAAGTTAACTAGGCAAGTCAATGAAGAACAAATTCTTATTTACAATGACTACCTACCCCGGCCAAACCCGGACAATGCTGAGCCAATTGTGCACCACCCTATGGGACTCCCAATCACAGCCGAATGTGATACTGACTGGAATGGAATCAGGGACTGTAGTGACACCTCGAGCACTCCTGCATTGAGATGCAGTGTCTTTGACCACTGTGCCAATCGGGAGCCCGGAAACATTAGTAGTGATTGTACGTTGTGTATGTCAACAACATATAACTTGCAGTCATTCCTCCATCCTTCTCTCAGAGACCTATTTTCATACGTCCATGTCTCTCTCTCCTTCTCCCTCTCCCTCCCTCTCTCTCTCTCTCTCTCTCTCTCTCTCTCTCTCATTCGCTTTTTCCCTCCCTCCCCTACGTCCGAGGGTTTGAGTTGATCAAAGGGTTTTCTCTGTCAGGGTTGAACCTAAGGGATTGTCTATCCAGAATGCATCCCAAATGGTACCCTATTTCCTATTTAGTCCACTAAGTCCATAGGCCTCTTTCAAAAATAGTGCCCTAAATATGTAATAGGATCTCTACTGTAGCTACAGTTGATGTCGGAAGTTTACATACAGCCAAATGCATAAAAACTCAGTTTTTCACAATTCCTGACATTTAGTCCTAGTAAATACTCCCTGTCTTAGGTCAGTTAGGATCACCACTTTATTTTAAGAATTTGAAATGTCAGAAAAATAGTGGAGAGAATGATTTATTTCAGCTTTTATTTCTTTCATCACATTCCCAGTGGGTCAGAAGTTTACATACACTCAATTAGTATTTGGTAGCATTGACTTTAAATTGTTTAACTTGGGTCAAACATTTAGGGTAGCCTTCCACAAGCTTCCTACAATAAATTGTGGGAATTTTGGCCCATTCCTCCTGACAGAGCTGGTGTAACTGAGTCAGGTTTGTAGGCCTCCTTGCTCGCACAGGCTTTTTCAGTCTTCTATAGGATTGAGGTCAGGGCTTTATGATGGCCACTCCAATACATGGACTTTGATGTGCTTAAGCCATTTTGCCACAACTTTGGAAGTATGCTTGGGGTCATTGTCCATTTGGAAGACCCATTTGTGACCAAGCTTTAACTTTCTGACTGATGTCTTGAGATGTTGCTTCAATATCTCCATGTAATTTTCCTCCCTCATGATGCCATCTATTTTGTGAAGTGCACCAGTCCCTCCTGCAGCAATGCACCCCCACGCTTCTGTAACGGTTTTGCTCCTCTTCTGAGGAGGAGTGGGAAAGATCGGACCAATGCGTAGCGTGGTAAGTGTCCATATTTTAATGAAATATCACCGAACACTGAATACAAAAGAACAAGAGAAATAAATGAAAACTGAAACAGTTCTGTATGGTAAACCACTGACACAGAAAACATAGAATGCCCACCCCAACTCACGCCCTGACCAAACTAAAAAAGAGTTGGGCTGGTGTTCTTCGGCTTGCAAGCCTCCCCCTTTTTCCTCCAAACATGACGATCATTATGACCAAACAGTACGATATTTGTCCCCATGTGCAGTTGCAAACCATAGTCTGGCTTTTTTATGGTGGTTTTGGAGCAGTGGCTTCTTCCTTGCTGATATACGACTCGTTTTACTGTGGATATAGATACTTTTGTACCTGTTTCCTCCAGCATCTTCACAAGGTCCTTTGCTGTTGTTCTGGGATTGATTTGCACTTTACGCTCCAAAGTATGTTTGTCTATAGGAGACAGAACGCATCTCCTTCCTGTGCAGTATGATTGCTGAGTGGTCTCATGGTGTTTATACATGCGTACTATTGTTTGTACAGATGAACATGGTACCTTCAGGCATTTGGAAAATGCTCCCAAGGATGAACCAGACTTGTGGAGGTCTACAATTTCTTTCAGAGGTCTTGGCTGATTTGTTTTGATTTTCCCATGATGTCAAGCAAAGAGGCACTGAGTTTGAAGGTAGGCCTTGAAATACATCCACAGGTACACCTCCAATTGACTCAAATGATGTCAATTAGCATATCAGAAGCTTCTAAAGCCATGACATCATTTTCTGCTGTTTAAAGGCACAGTCAACTTAGTGTATGTAAACTTCTGACCCACTGGAATTGTGATACAGTGAATTATAAGTGAAATAATCTGTCTGTAAACAATTGTTGGAAATCTTACTTGTGTCATGCACAAAGTAGATGTCCTAACCTACTTGCCAAAACTATAGTTTGTTAATAACAAGAAATTTGTGGAGTGGTTGAAAAACAAGTTTTAATGACTCCAACCTAAGTGTATGTAAACTTCCAACTTCAACTGCATATACAGGGTCAGGCAGATGAGAAGGCCCATTGTCCCACCTCCAAGTAGCCAAACCCAAGCCTTTCTATTTGTATGAGGCTTTTTTATTTATTTCTCATATGTTTTCTGTACATGCTGATTTATAATCACTAGAAAAGGTGCATTTTCTGAAGAAAACGTGTGCTTGCTTTAGCTGACTAAGTATAGGTTAGTTTAATAAAGCATGTTCTGTAAGGCATTTTCTGCCTTTCTTTGGCCTGATTTTGTACATCAGTAAGCTACACCAACAAATATTCATTACACAGTCCTGTTAACCAACCTGTTCAACATCAGACCAGTAACCTAAAGATCGCTGGTTTGAATCCCCGAGCCAACTAGTTGATCAAATATGTCGATGTGCCCTTGATCAAAGCCTTAAAACCTAATTTCTCCTGTAAGTTACACAGGATAAGTGTGTCTGGTAAATGATGCAAATGTGATAGAGAAAAACCAATGACATACCTATCAGTCATTGATGGGAAGGGTTACAGGCAGTGTACTGTCCTTTTTACTTGTAGTTCAGGCGCGGAACGCAATGCACAAAAATACCTCTTGTTCAAATCAAATCAAACTTGACTTGTCACATGCGCCGAATACAACAAGTGTAGACCTTACCGTGAAATGCTTACTTACAAGCCCTTCACCAAAAGTGCAGTTCAAGAAGAGTTAAGAAAATATTTACCAAGTGAACTAAAGTAAAAACACAGTAAAATAACAATAACGAGGCTATATACAGGGGTTACCAGTACCGAGTCAATGTGCGGGGGTATAGGTTATTCAAGGTAATTTGTACACGTAGGGGTGAAGTTACTTTTTTTCGTCACCTTTTTTCTTCGTTTTTTGTGTGTGGCAAATAATACACACACAGAGTTTTGAGAGGATAAGATAATGACAATTGTGTGAATGGATGAATGAATGAATGAATTTGATGAATGTAGAGCGCTGTGGAGGGAGAGCAGAGTGGGTGTCTGTCTCGCTGTTCGGGTCTCAGACAGTTCTGATAAGTCTGGCATGTCTAATACTAAGCATCTCTATTTGTAGCTCTAGCTTGTGGGCCTGGAGAACGCCAAGATGCTTGTGGGAAAGAGACAAAGCTGTATGTTGGAAACGTCCCTCTTTTTATAGGGAGCCTGAGGATCAGCAGTGTGTTGTGTGAACCAAATGGCACCGTATTCCCTTAACCAGGGCCCAAAAGTAGTGCAGTAAATATGGAATAGGGTGCCATTTGGGATGCATTCCAGTGTGTTATCTCTATCTCTGTGAGGGAAAGTTCAGCCCAGTTTAGACAGAGCCAGTAGCAGACACAGAGAGGAGGTTGTTGTGTTGTGTGTGACTCTGTGGCCATGATCTCATCCCTACGGCAGACCTATTACAGAGATCCTTTAAGGACGGGCCATTTGATAAATCAGACAGATAAACTGTTCTAGGCATAATCAATGGCGCTCATTTCAACTAGCAAATGCAGCCTATTAGATTAGTTAGAAACAAGAGGGAAGGATGAATGCACACAAAATCGCTTCTGAAAGCAGGCTTATTTCTTCTCCCTCTTTCCACTCTTTTTCCACCCTTCCTCTTCTTCTTCTGTTGGCTCCTCGGCTGCCCCCTGTCACATGGTTGAGTGGTCAAGTCAGCACTTTAAGCAAGAGCTCAGTGGGAGAGGAGAGGATTCTGGAAGGGTGGTGGTGCTGGGAGATGAAACCAGTCTAAGTAGGCAAAGCACTACTGAAGGGAACAAACACAAACACCTCTTACTTCTCCTTACCACTACACCCTCATATCTCTCTCTCCCTCTTCTCCCCCAAAACAGTCTACCCTCCACCTTATCTCTCCTTCTCCCCCTCCACCACCTCCAGCCACACACCCCCTTCACCTCTACTTGTGTCAACCAGCTCATCTCCCCACTTTCACACTGCATATAGCTCAATCCCACGCCCACGCATGTGTGGGTACCAAATGGCACACTATTCCCTATATAATGCCCTACTTTTGACAAGGACTGATAGAGTGCCTTTGTGAGTGAATCAATACTAGTCCATGACCTGGGGATGACATGATGGGATGGATAGATGACGTCCTCTGAACTAATTAATCAAAAACCACTTACTAAATTCCCCTCCAGTTAGCTTGCCTAGTTTCACTTTAGTTTCCCCTGTAAAATAGAGACAACGTAATGGATCCCAAAAGTGCAAACTATTCATATGCTCATAAGCATTAAACATGCTTTTAATTCAGGTCATTATAGTGAAAGAGAATGTGTTCTCAATTACTTACATGGTTGAAAAAAAGGCAAAATAACATGGTTAATTATCCAAAATACCCAGAAAGTGGCAATAATTAAGTTATTCTGATAATAAAATCAGGTTTAAGTCCGGAAGATTAAGACAAAACCCTTCAGTACAGAAACACGTTTAATAAATGTGACACTCAGTACAGTTAACCAGAGGAATCCATCAGCCTAGATCAGTGCATGTCTAAAACACCTGCAGTAGAATTGTTCATTTGTTGAATCAAAGGGACAGGGAGAGGAAGGGGGCTGTGGGTGATAGAAATTGACTGCCACCCCCCCCCACCCCCCACCACTACCACCCTCAGGCTCATTAACTCAATTCATAATCGTCCCTTTCTCCCCCACCTCCTCCCCCCTCCCAGGCTGGGGGAAGTTGGTGGCTGAGCTCATTAGGCAAATGCCACAGAACTTCTCTCCCTCTATC
Organism: Oncorhynchus masou masou; assembly: GCF_036934945.1. Taxonomy (NCBI): domain Eukaryota; kingdom Metazoa; phylum Chordata; class Actinopteri; order Salmoniformes; family Salmonidae; genus Oncorhynchus; species Oncorhynchus masou. Next base: position 38,520,055 of record NC_088239.1, on the reverse strand, counting down.
CATCCAAACTTAAAATGGCAGAGGTTTTGTTTTATGTAAGCTCTTCATTTTCCCACCTACTAGGGTCTCCATCTCCATCCGAACTTCAGGTGCTTTGATACTTGATTCCTTTCTTTCTCTTTTATTTCCTTTGTCCTTTCTTTCTTTCTTTCTTTCTTTCTTTCATTTGTCCTTGCTGCCTCAATCTTTTTTCCCCTTGTTCATGCCAGGCGGATCAGCAGCTTGAAGCAGCAACAGTAAATGGGAATAATTGGTTCTATGAAAGCGACTGGCCCGGCCCTGTCCTGTCTAACCAATCTTCTCACACAACAATCGGCATATTGTTCGGGGTCCCAGTGACACAACAACCCCATTCGGCAAAGCTGTGCCATAATTAGCAAGCAGTTACTGTCATGCATGTCAGAATGTTTATATGTGCTGAATTAAATAGGAACAACATTCTAAGCTTACCCCTCCTCATCCCTGCCTTCTTCTTCCTCCACTCTTAATTCCTCCTCACCTTTTATTTTTCATCTTTTACATTTTATTTTCATGGGGTAAAAGGGCTTGTGCTGCCCAGAGTGAGAATAGGAGAGGGTTAGTGTCCCTCTGCTTTGAAAAATTCAACAGGCCCTTTCCCTCTGCCTGACTGCTTTCTGGTTAATCATCTAATGAGGGTAAGGGAAAGTGTCCGTAGAACAGGGTCAGCATGACGTCTTTAGTCCTGGCCTCGCCTGCTCTTCTCTCTCTACCACATTCTACTCCTCTCTCTCTTTCTCTCTCTCTCTAGCCTCTTGCGATCATTACCCTGCTCTCTTTGTCTCTTCTGCTCATTCTCCCCCCCCCTCATTTACCACACCAAGCATTTTGTCTTCTCAGCGAGAGTCCAAACATTGACAGCGTCATGGTCGTTTATGTTGACTACTTGACTTCTTGAGCCATAATCCTCTCTCCCCTGCCTTGTTTACTTGCAAATCTTAATACATGTTCTCCTTTGTAAAATCACAAAAAAAAAGTCTGTACGCAGGCACAGTTCATGGAACTCTTGGCCCTGTAGTCCGTGTTGTTGCCAGTGTTCTGTTTGTTTTCTTTCGAGGCCACATCAAGTGTTTCTGGACAGTCAGTGTTGGAACTGGGCCGCAAATTAATCCTCAAAACTCTCCCCCAACAATCCTATTAATTTGAGAAGGTATTGGAAAGTCACCCCACCGTAACAATGCAGTTTGTGCATCATTGAGGACAGTTAATTCATCAGTCATAGGAAGACTTCGAAGAGCTCTATTCGGCTGTAGAGCGCAACGTGTCACTCTGTGTGTTTTCGACTCAGGCATCATGCTCCAGAATGATGCGTTGCGCTTCATAAAGGAAGACCATTAACCACACAATGTCATCCTATAGATAGACCAGTGTTTACATTTAGCGATCTCCATGTTAATATGATTCACGCACATTTACAAGCATGTCATGCTATGAGTCGCTGATGGCTTTCTTAATCCCATAATTAGACATTATGCTTATAACACATAATAATGAATTATACCTGTGTCTCTGTTATTTTTATAAAGCGTTACCCTCCATTATTTGCTATAACATTTGCAGTCTTTCCCCTTGAACCTCTGCTAACAAGATTAAGCATGAACAATGTCCTCTTAGTCACATGAAACTTGATGGTTACGTCTCTGGTCAAAAGTAGTGCACTAAATAGGGAATAGGGTGCCATTTGGGATGCAACCCTGGACTTTCCTATTGACATTTACTGAAGATGACACGGCACACACGGTGACTTTAATGGCCCTGACACCAGCAGGGAGTGAGGACGGTGGAGAGCACACACACACACGATGCAAACAGCGATGGCACTGATAGGAGTTGTCTCCCAGTTGTCTCCTAGCCAGTCTGTCTGTCTGTTTATTTGCACTAAAACATGACTCCATGACCAATGGCATGGGGGAGAGGGGGAGAGTGATTGGATACACATACACACACAAAACAACTACACACACGCCACACAATACAATGGAGGGTCCTGGCTCATCTCACCTTGACAGACAGGTAGCTCATAAAGATCGAAACGGGTCATCCAACTGGACAACTTCACAACCCCCCCCCCGGTGAAGTTTAGCACCTGTGTGTCAAGTGGGGTTGCTCATTGTAGGGCCTATAAGCTTAATTCTACAGGGCTTGGTGTAAAAGGTGTTGTGATAATTTGGGCTACTGCTGTATTTAGCCCAAGGGCCTCCCCCACCTCTATTCTCTCCCTGTGTCTGTGTGTGTGTTTCTCTGTCTCTATGTTTAGCCAAAAGATTTAAAAAAGCTAAATAAATAATCAGAATGAACAGTAAACATTACACTCACTGTCACTTTCTGACCATAGTTCTGTTATTATTATTATTTTTTTTGTATGGTCAGGGTGTGAGTTGGGGTGGGCAGTCTGTTTGTTTTTCTATGTTGGTTTTTGTGTTCGGCCTAGCATGGTTCTCAATCAGAGGCAGGTGTCGTTAGTTGTCTCTGATTGAGAATCATACTTAGGTAGCCTGGGTTTCACTTTTGGTTTGTGGGTGTTTGTTTCCGTGTCAGTGTTTGTTGCCACACGAGCTGTTTCATTGATTCACGTTTCTTATTTTGTTCCAGTGTCCAGTTGTGTTTTTTTTAAATAAATCAATATGGACACTTACCACGCTGCGTTTTGGTCCGATCCTTACTCCTCCTCAGACGAAGAGGAAGAAATCCGTTATACTCACAAAAGTTTCAATAGAAGAGAGACATATGTGTTTTAATATTGACTACGTACTGTGTTGTAACAATGTGCAAACAGGAACATAAATTCAAAGATAAATTGTAAGTACAACCTATGTTTTTGCTCCACCGGTTGCCCTTTTCGTATGGCAACAGATCATAAATCTTGCTGCTGTGGTATTTCATCTAATAGATATGGGAGTTTATCAAAATTGGATTTGTTTTCTAAATCTTTGTGGGTCTGTGTAGTCTTTGGGAAATACGTGTCCGTCCACCCCCCCCCTCACACACACACACACACACACACACACACACACACACACACACACACACACACACACACACACAATCCACAGAGCTGTCATCACCTTATTGTCCCACCAATTGTCCATAATTACCATTGGCAGCATCAACTTCCATTCAACTATTTCAACAAAGACTACTAAACATTCATCTTTTTGATTAGAGGGGGAAGCAGTATAGATGTATTCTAGTCTCACTGTACTATAGGGGATAAACACAAGTACCTGGGTACAACCAAAATTGTAACGGATTTCCTCCTCTTCGTCTGAGGAGGAGTAAGGATTGGACCAAAACGCAGCGTGGTAAGTGTCCATATTGATTTATTCAAAAACACAACTGAACACTGGAACAAAATAATAAACATGAAATATACAAAACAGTACCGTGTGGCCCAAACATTCACACAGAAACAAACACTCACCAACCAAAAGTGAAACCCAGGCTACCTAAGTATGATTCTCAATCTGAGACAACTAACGACACCTGCCTCTGATTGAGAACCATACCAGGCCGAACACAAAAAAAACAACATAGAAAAACAGACTGCCCACCCCAACTAACGCCCTGACCATACTAAAACAAAGAATAAAATAACAGAACTATGGTCAGAACGTGACAAAAATACAAAAGCTACATACTAAGTTCGTTTTTAGCTAGTCCAGCAATGTTGTCTTCATGAAAACATCTGAAAATAAACGTATGTGTAACATACAAAATAAAAAAACATGCTACGCATACTGTACCTATACTGCTTAAATTTTTTCCATAAATGCTTCACTTACTCCACATTATTCAGTGTCAAGGCTGTGCGCTACTAGTAAGAAGTCAGGTGCAGGAGAGCAGAGAGTTGTGATCAGGCGCACTTTATTTGGCAGAAGCACAAAAGACAGATGCAACTGCGTCAAATACCCCCCCGGCCAATGGCAAAAGTGAATAAGCGCGAAAACACTCACAATAATGCAAATGTATGACAATAAACATACGATGGGTCAAAACACGATACCCGGGGAAACAACCAGTCTGGCGCATAACACTAAACATGTAACAAAACAATTCCATACAAAGACATGGGGGTACAGAGGAATGTAACCAGGTGTGCGGGGAACAAGACAAAACAAATGGAACAATGAAAAATGGAGCGCCGATGGCTAGAAGGCTGGTGGCGTCGACTGCCGGACGCCGCCCGAACAAGGAGGGGAGACGACTTAGGCGGAAGTCGTGACATGGTTGGACAATAAAGAGGTTTCTAGTAAGTCTGGCTGTGTCTGTCTGGCTGTCTGTTTGCTACTGGTTAACTGGCTGAGTGTGTTTAATAATAAAGGGCCAGACATGTTCACATGCAGCGACATACAGTGGGGCAAAAAAGTATTTAGTCAGCCACCAATTGTGCAAGTTCTCCCACTTAAAAAGATGAGAGAGGCCTGTAATTTTCATCATAGGTACACTTTAACTATGACAGACAAAATTAGAAAAAAAATCCAGAAAATCACATTGTAGGATTTTTAATGAATTTATTTACAAATGATGGTGGGAAATAAGTATTTGGTCACCTACAAACAAGCATGATTTCTGGCTCTCACAGACCTGTAACTTCTTCTTTAAGAGGCCCCGCTGTCGTCCAATCGTTACCTGTATTAATGGCACCTGTTTGAACTTGTTATCAGTATAAAAGACACCTGTCCACAACCTCAAACAGTCACACTCCAAACTCCACTGTGGCCAAGACCAAAGTGCTGTCAAAGGACACCAGAAACAAAATTGTAGACCTGCACCAGGCTGGGAAGACTAAATCTGCAATAGGTAAGCAGCTTGGTTTGAATAAATCAACTGTGGGAGCATTTATTAGGAAATGGAAGACATACAAGACCACTGATAATCTCCCTCGATCTGGGGCTCCACGCAAGATCTCACCCCGTGGGGTCAAAACGATCACAACAACGGTGAGCAAAATTCCCAGAACCACACGGGGGGACCTAGTGAATGACCTGCAGAGAGCTGTGACCAAAGTAACAAAGCCTACCATCAGTAACACACTACGCCGCCAGGGACTCAAATCCTGCAGTGCCAGACGTGTCCCCTTGCTTAAGCCAGTACATATCCAGGCCCGTCTGAAGTTTGCTAGAGAGCATTTGGATGATCCAGAAGAAGATTGGGAGAATGTCATATGGTCAGATGAAACCAAAATATAACTTTTTGGTAAAAACTCAACTCGTCGTGTTTGGAGGACAAAGAATGCTGAGTTGCATCCAAAGAACACCATACCTACTGTGAAGCATGGAGGTGGAAACATCATGCCCTGGGGCTGATTTTCTGCTAAGGGACCAGGACCACTGATCCGTGTAAAGGAAAGAATGAATGGGGCCATGTATCGTGAGAGTTTGAGTGAAGACTTCCTTCCATCAGCAAGGGCATTGAAGATGAAATGTGGCTGGGTCTTTCAGCATGACAATGATCCCAAACACACCACCCAGGCAACGAAGGAGTGGCTTCGTAAGAAGCATTTCAAGGTCCTGGAGTGGCCTAGCCATTCTCCAGATCTCAACCCCATAGAAAATCTTTGGAGGGAGTTGAAAGTCCATGTTGCCCAGCAACAGCCCCAAAACATCACTGCTCTAGAGGAGATCTGCATGGAGGAATACGTCAAAATACCAGCAACAGTGTGTGAAAACCTCGTGAAGACTTACAGAAAACGTTTGACCTCTGTTATTGCCAACAAAGGGTATATAACCTCTCGTGACACCCCATCCCGTGAACGGGACCGTTGTCATCATCTGACACTAATTAGCATAACGCAACGGACATAAATATTACTAGAAATGATCTCTATTCATGAAAATCACAAGTGAAATATATTTAGACACAGTTTAGCCTTTTGTTAATCACCCTGTCATCTCAGATTTTCTAAATATGCTTTACAGCCAAAGCTAGACAAGCATTTGTGTAAGTTTATCGATAGCCTAGCATAGCATTTTGTCCAGCTAGCAGCAGGTAACTTAGTCACGGAAATCAGAAAAGCAATCAAATTAAATAGTTTATCTTTGATGTGCTTCAGATGTTTCACTCATGAGACTCCCAGTTAGATAGCAAATGTTCCTTTTTTCCAAAAATATATATTTTTTTATTTTTAGCTCCGTTTGTTAGCTCCGTTTGTTCTTCACCTTTGGCTGAGAAATCACCCGGAAATTGCAGTCACGAAAACGGCGAAAATATTCCAAATCAGCTCCGTTATATCGACAGAAACATGGCAAACGTTGCTTATACAGTTTTTTTTCGATTGCTAAACGACAGTGGGCACAACTGGAGTCACATGTGCAAAACTCTAACTACAGTCTGCACTACCAACAGTCACCTGAGCTAAACAGTTCACATCACCTGCAAAACTCATTCCAAGCAACATAACTCTTAACACATGGCTCAAAACACGCTCAGTGCAGCCAAACACTATATACAACCCTCACTGAGATAACACACACTGTCACTCAGAACACACTGAGAGTAAAAACACTAGCATCAAACACCAATACAGAAAATACAAACTTTTCATCTTTACAGTTTGAACAATTTCAGACTTCATACAAAGTAATATTTTCTTCAAAGAAAAGAGTGACATTCTTTCACATGATTTATTAAAATTTTTAGAACATAACAATTCTTTAAGGTAAATGAAAATTAGCAGTTTGCTTCAATAGTCTGTAGTAATTTACGGAATTACAGTAATGAGAAAAAAAAGGTAGAAACTAAAAGGACATACTGTAATTCGAACAAATAATTGAGGGGCTAATCCTGCCTCTCTCAGGCCACAGGTTTTCTTCAACATCACATCTAATGTTTTCTCTTGCCATGCACCTGGGGAAGAACCTTCTGGAGTGCCTTATCCATCCCTGGCAGTCCTCTGGACTCGTGTCCTCACATCCGGCACGCATGGCTTCCAAAAGAGACATTTGGTCATGTGGGTGGTGACCAAACACTTTCCACCTCCAGGCAGAGAAAAACTCCTCTATTGGGTTGAGGAAGGGTGAATATGCAGGCAGGTACAAACCTATAAATCTGTGATGTGCTGCAAACCAATCTGTGACAGCTGCAGAGTGGTGAAAAGCAACGTTATCGCAAACTATGACAAAAACTTGGGGGTTTCTTACTGGCTCCCCCTGTTCTGCTGGCACTAGCTGAGCATAGAGCTGTTCTAGGAAAGCTATAAGCCTTTCTGTGTTGTATGGGCCAATGAGTGGTGTGTTGAGAAGCAAACCTTCATGGCCATTGCAGCACACATGGTGGCCCTTTGACCGATAACATTCCTTCCTCTGCGCCGTGTTTTGGCAAGGTTAAATCCAGCTTCATCGATAAATACAAATGAATGTGGTCTTTCCAGTGCTTCCACCTCCATTACTCTCTGAAAAACAGTAAGTGCACAGTTTTACTGTAGAAATGCTAGTGTTTTTTTTTACTGTAAATATTTTGTATAGCTGTGTACGTAACCTCAGACGTCTTACCTGGACATATTGGTATCTTTGCTCTTTTACCCGTTCACTGTTTCTCTCGAACGGTACAGTGTATAACTGTTTCATTGTAACTTGGTGTTTCTTTAGGACTCGAGCAATAGTTGTTGTGCTGACAGAATTAACATTTTCAAATATATCATTATCAGCCAGCACTCTATCTTGAATCTCCCGCAGTTTTATTGCATTGTTGACAACAACCATGTCAACAATAGCATTTTCCTGAGCATCTGAAAATATTTTTCCTCTTCCCCCTGTTGGGGGCAGCCTTTGGGTCCTGTTGTAAAAATATATTTTACAGTCAAACTTACTGTAATATATATCTGTGTAAATATTCTATAATTGCAATACAAAATAGATTCCTGTAATGTTTTCATTTACTGTAAGGATGTAACTCTCACCTGTTTGTTATGATGGAAAATTCGCATTACAGATGCCACTGTGGATCTTTGCAGATTGGGTTGCACCCTCAACCCTGCCTCTCTCAATGAGACCATGGTTCACGACATGGTCTATAAGTGTAGCCCTTATTTCATCTGAAATAACAGCTCTTTGTCTTCTTTGTCTTCCTCCACGCATCCGCCCTCTCCCTGCCACCCTTCTCCCTCCACGAACCCATCTTCCTTGTTCCATTTCCAAAATGAGTCTTTCTGAGCTCTACCTATATATACTGTAATATGTGTGTGTGTTCACTAACAAGTCTAAAACAAGACACCTGCTTAGCCTTTCAGCTGAAATTGCAATCAGCAGTGTTTGAAAGGCACAAGGCTGAAATCTATTCCGTTTTGAATGTGTGGTTCACAGTTTTGACAGCAGTGTGTTAGCATTTGAACAAAGTGCTGTAAATCCACAGTGTTGTGCAGGTTGTGGTTAAAGTCATGGGATAAGTGTGTAGAGTTTTGAAAACTGTGTTCAAGCAATGAAAAACGAACTAGAGTTTGGTCCACATGAACTGCTGCTGTGCAGACTGTAGTTAGAGTTTTGCACATGTGACTCCAGTTGTGTCCACTGTCGTTTAGCAATCGAAAAAAACTGTAATCAATCCTCAAGGTGTTTTTCAAATATCTATTCGATAATATATCCATCGGGACAATTCGTTTTTCAGTAGGACCGATTGGAGTAATGGCTACCTCTGTATTTTACGCAAGAATCTCTCTGGGGGCATCAGGTGACCACTTGCGCAATGTAGCTGCCTTCAGTTATTCTTCGTAAAACTACGTCACAATACTGTAAACACCTTCGGGAATATGGACAAAAAGTAATCTGGTTGATAGTCCATTCACTGCTCAATAAGGTCGCATTGGAACGCAGCGCTTTCAAAACACAAGGCACTTCCGGATTGGATTTTTCTCAGGCTTTCGCCTGCAACATCAGTTCTGTTATACTCACAGACAATATTTTTACAGTTTTGGAAACTTTAGAGTGTTTTCTATCATAAGCTGTCAATTATATGCATATTTTAGCATCTTGTCCTGACAAAATATCCCATTTTATACTGCCCCCTAGTCACAAAAGGATAACAAAGTATTGAGATAAACTTTTGTTATTGACTAAACACTTCTTTTCCACCATAATTTGCAAATAAATTCATTAAATATCCTACAATGTGATTTTCTGGATTTTTTTCCTCATTTTGTCTGTCATAGTTGAAGTGTACCGATGATGAAAATTACAGGCCTCTCTCATCTTTTTAAGTGGGAGAACTTGCACAATTGGTTGCTGAATGAATACTTTTTTGTCCCACTGTAGCTCACACACACATGCACACGCACACAGATTTACTCCATTGCAGCTGATTTAACTATCATTTGTAATCCCCTGGCCGGGGCTTTACTTTACGGCTACAGTTCCCTACTTAATCATGTTTTATAGCCTCTCTGACTCTGCAGCAGTCTGCCGAGCCCTGATGGTAACAGGACTGTCTGGCTGCATGGGGCCAACTAACCAATAATTATACCACGCTGTAAACTTCTGACTGTTTTACCCTGCTCCGCTCCCCTCTTCCTGCCTGTAATATCAGATTAAACAAAACTGGAGCGGTATTGGCGTTAGTGGTTTCAACGCATATGGTTACCCCCTAGCCCTCCATATTCACCTCTCCCATTCACCCCTACACACCCCAGATGAAGCATACAGCATTGCATGATTAACGTCTGTCAAACATACACTAGGCCTATGTGACTGGCTTTGGAAACTAAGGTGCTACTGCGTGAAGCTCTTTCCATTATAATGTTCTCGCTTCTTACTTCCAGTTTTAATAGTGCATACCTTCAAGCCTCTTGGTTAAAATTTCCACAGGATACAAGTCTAAAGTGGAGACATAATATAGTATTGTGAGCAACAAAAACTGCATGTGAAGTAAGATGGAACTCATAAGGAAATTCATTCCCACACAGTTTGAGTCCACTCACTGGGAGAGTCTTTGCTAGGATGGTTTATTCAGGCATTGGTTGGAAACAGGGTGGTGAATCTGTCATCAGTCCTATCCAAGAGCAAAGAGGGAGAGTGGTAAGTAAAGTAAATGTGAAGCAAAACAGCAAATACAAAACCTTCTCTCTCTGGGAATTCAGTCAGAATGTGCTCATGGAACAGTGATGCAAAACATTCAGGGTATCACTGTTCCATGAGCACATTCTGACTGAATTCCCAGAGAGAGAAGAATTTTGAAAGTACCAAAAGCAAAGCAAGTTGGCAAACTATAGTCTAAATAGGGTTACAAATAAGGATGTGGAAGTCTTTAGTCTAGATTACCTTTTGCATAACCCATGTTGACTTTCACTGGCTTTTGACCATGACAGAAAAGACACTTGAAGAGGTGTCCAAGCACTGAACACTGCTCCAACCCAAACCTATGAACTGTGGAGAGTCCTTGGATCCCTGAGTCAGACAGAAGATCCTTTTTATATGTTTACATTAGTTAGAGCCCAGAGCAGGCAGACATTTTACTTTCTCCTTTCCTTTCTCCTTCCACCCCCTCACCCTACAATGTGTTGAGTCTGGATCCTCCAGCATGGGAACATTGAATGCAGAAGGGTGTGTGTGTGTGTGTGTTTTTATTTTAACAGGCAAGTCAGTTATGAACAAATTCTTATTTTCAATGACGGCCTAGGAACAGTGGGTTAACTGCCTGTTCAGGGGCAGAATGACAGATTTGTAACCTGTCAGCTCGGGGGTTTGAACTTGCAACCTTCCGGTTACTAGTCCAACGCTCTAACCACTAGGCTACCCTGCTGTGTGTGTGTGTGTGTGTGTGTGTGTGTGTGTGTGTGTGTGTGTGTGTGTGTGTGTGTGTGTGTGTGTGTGTGTGTGTGTGTGTGTGTGTGTGTGTGTGTGTGTGTGTGTGTGTGTGTGTGTGTGTGTGTGTGTGTGTGTGTGTGTGTGTGTGTGTGTGTGTGTGTGTGTGTGTGTGTGTGTGTGTGTGTGTGTGTGTGTGTGTGTGTGTGTGTGTGTGTGTGTGTATTATAGGTAGTAGGGAGCCATTTGGGACGAAGACAAAGGTCTGCAGCTACCCTTACTAACCTATTTTAGCTTTCACCATGTCTCTTGCACTTGGCTCTCGGCTGCCCACAGTAAACCAACTGGAATAAGGCTGTCTTTGTGTAAGCCTTTCTGTATCTATTCTGGGTCTTTTGGACTGGGATTACACAATGAACATGCACTACCCCTTCAAATTAGAGGAGTCGGCTTTTTCAGCAACACCTGTTGCTGACAGGTGTATAAAATCGAGCACACAGCCATGCAATCTCCATAGACAAACATTGGCAGTAGAATAGCACATACTGAAGAACTCAGTGACTTTCAACATGGCATCGTCATAGGATGCCACCTTTCCAACAAGTCAGGTTGTCAAATTTCTGCCCTTCTAGAGCTGCACCAGTCAACTGTAAATGATGTTTTCGTGAAGTGGAAACGTCTAAGAGCAACAACAGCTCAGCCGCGAAGTGATAAGCCACACAAGTTCACAGAATGGGACTGCCAAGTGCTGAAGCACGTAGCGTGGAAAAATCATGTGTCCTCGGTTGCAACAATCACTACCGAGTTCCAAACTGCCTCTGGAAGCGACGTAAGCACACTAACTGTGAGTCGGGAGCTTCATGAAATGGGTTTCCATGGCTGAGCAGCCGCAGATAAGCCTAAGATCACTATTGGCAATGCCAAGCGTTTGCTGGAGTGGTGTAAAGGTCGCCACTTTTGAACTCTGGAGCAACGGAAGTCCTTTCTCTGGAGTGATGAATCACGCTTCACCATCTGGGAGTACAACAAACGAATTTGGGTTTGGTGGATGGCAGGAGAATGCTTTTTCATGGTTTTGGCTAGGCCTCTTAGTTCCAGTGAAGGGAAATCTTAACGCTACAGCATACAGTTACATTCTTGATGACCTCAACCCCATCGGACACCTTTGTGATGAATTGGAACGCTGACTTGCGAGTCAGGCCTAATCGCCCAACATCAGTGCCCGACCTCACTATTGCTCAAGTGGCTGACTGGAAGTCCCCTCAGCAATGTTACAACATTTAGCCAAACGCCTTCCCAGAAGAGTGGAGGCTGCTATAGCAGAAAGGGCGGACCAACTCCATTTTAATGCCCATGATTTTGGAATGAGATGTTCGACGAGCAGGTGTTCAACGAGCAGCTGTCCACAAATTTTGTGAATTATTTTCATGCACATTATACAGAGTGGATGGAAAATGTTTTCATGTTGTACTCCTGGTTTCTTGGAATCTTATTTTCCGTGCTGTGCAGTTTTTTTCCCTCTCACCCAGGACCTAGGGAGTACCAGAGAGGGGAGCAGAGGGTTCACATCTCCCCAGCCAGTCACCCTCAATCTGGGCTGAGAGGAACCAGTAGCAGGGCCACAGTGCTTCTGGGGCAGGTCCTCTACCACCCTCACGCTTTCCATTAATTTATTATGTTTCCCCTCTCCTCCTCTTAGTTCAGGGTGGCCACTGAGTTTTTTTTCACTTCGGTGCAATTTTCAAATATGTGCGGCTGGGTAGGGTCGTGATTCGGAGGACGTATGGCTCTCGACCTTCACCTCTCCCGAGTCTGTACGGAAGTTGCAGCGATGGGACAAGACTGTAACTACCAATTGGATATCACAAAAAAGGGGCCGATACGTAAAGCTTAATAAAGAGCAGTGATACTAGCAAGAGCAGTGTATGTTTCTACTTTACAAACATTCATTTTCATTATGTAGTTCTCAAAATGTGCAGTAGGCAAACTAGTTTAGAATCTATAGATTAACCAAACGGTTAAGTGATTATCAATTAGGAGCAGTCCCATTAAGAACTAATAGTAAAATGTATTTTAACAAAGGAGAAAACATATCAAAAGTATTGTGAGCATTGCATTGTGAGCATTGCATTCCATCAGAAGATGATGTCTGGTTATTCTTTGAGTGCTTTCCTCACCATCTTAACTTCTCTAGGGTAGGGGGCAGCATTCGGAATTTTGGATGGAAAGCGTGCCCAAATTAAACTGCCTGCTACTCGGGCCCAGGAGATATGATATGCATATAATTGGTATTTTTGGATAGAAAACACTCTAAATTTTCCAAAACTGTTAAAATAGTGTCTGAGTATAACAGAACTGATTTGGCAGGCGAAACCCTGAGAAAATTTTAGTTTTCTATTCAATGCCTTTACAGTATCCATTGACTTAGGACTCAAATTGCACTTCCTATGCCTTAAACAGTCCTTGGGAATGGTTTCAGGCTTGTATTCTGAAAAATGAGGGAGGAAGAGCAGTCTGAATGAGTGGACCCTGCTGTGACACAGAGCTTTTTCATGCGCGCGACAGAGAGAGTGCCTTTCTTGTTCAGGTCAAATCAGTTCTGTTATACTCACAGACATTATTTTAACAGTGTTTGCTTTTCTATCCAAATTTACCAATTATATGCATATCCTAGCTTCTGGGTCTGAATAGCAGGCAGTTTACTTTGGCCACGCTTTTCATCTGGAAGTGAAAATAGTGCCCCATACCCTAGTGAAGATAAGCATGCTCCATTCAAAAAAATGTAGAACCTGGAACTGATATAGCCCTTTGTTAAGTTCAGACCTGCCTGCCCTTGACCAGCACAAAAACATCCTGTGGCGTACTGCATTAGCATCGAATAGTCCACGCAATATGAAACTTGCATCCTGTAGCACAAACTACAAAAAGTTCTGGGACACTAAAGTCGCCACCGACATATCCACGATAATTCAGAATTTCAATAAGCATTTTTCTATGGCTGGCCATGCTTTCCACCTGGCTACACCTACCCCGGTCAACAGCTCTGCACCCCACAGCAACTTTCCCAAGCCTCCCCCATTTCTCCTTCACCCAAATCCAGATAGCTGATGTTCTGAAAGAGCTGCAAAACCTGGACACGTATAAATCAGCTGGGCTAGACAATCTGGACCTTCTCTTTCTAAAATTATCCGCCGCAATTGTTGCAACCCCTATTACCAGCCTGTTCAACCTCTCTTTCGTATCGTCTCAGATCCCCAAAGATTGGAAAGCTGCCGTGGTCATTCCCGTCTTCAAAGGGGTAGACACTCTAGACCCAAACTGTTACAGACCTATATCTATCCTACCCTGCCTTTCTAAGGTTTTCGAAAGCCAAGTTAACAAAACAGATCACCGACCATTTTGATCCCACCGTACCTTCTCCGCTATGCAGTCTGGTTTTTGAGCTGGTCATGGGTGCACCTCAGCCACGCTAAAGGTCCTAAACGATGGCATAACCAGCATCGATAAAAGACAAATCTGTGCAGCCGTCTTCAGCGACATGGCCAAGGCTTTCGACTCTGTCAATCACCACATTCTTATTGGCAGACTCAATAGCTTTTGTTTCTCAAATAACTGCCTCGCCTGGCTCACCAACTACTCCTCAGACAGAGTTAAGTGTGTCAAATCGTAGGGCCTGTTGTCAGGACCTCTGGCAGTCTCTATGGGGGTGCCACAGGGTTCAATTCTTGGACCGACGCTCTTCTCTGTATACATCAATGATGTCGCTCTTGCTGCTGGTGATTCTCTGATCCACCCCTACGCAGATGACACCATTCTGTAAACTTCTGGCCCGTCTTTGGACACTGTTAACTAACCTCCAGATGAGCTTCAATGCCGTAAAACACTCCCTCCGTGGCCTCCAACTGCTCTTAACTTCTTGTTACCACCCCTCCCGGATCCGGGTGAATTGTCATCATCTAAACTAATTAACATAAAGCAACAGACAAAAAAATCTTACTAGAAAATATTCATATTCATGAAATCACAAGTGAAATATAGTGAAACACAGCTTAGCCTTTTGTTAATCACCCTGTCATCTCAGATTTTGAAATTATGCTTTACAGCCAAAGCAAGACAAGCATTTGTGTAAGTTTATAGATAGCCTAGCATAGCATTATGTCCAGCTAGCAGCAGGAAGCTTGGTCACGAAAATCAGAAAAGCAATCAAATTAAATCGTTTACCTTTGATGAGCCTCGGATGTTTTCACTCACGAGACTCCCAGTTAGATAGCCAATGTTAATTTTGTTCCATAAAGATTAGTTTTATAGCCGAAATACCTCCTTTTGTTGTTCACGTTTTGTTCAGAAATCCACAGGAAATTGCGGTCTGGACAACGCCGAAAAAGATTACAAATTAGATCCATAATATTGACGGAAACATGGCAAATGTTTTTTATAATCAATCCTCAAGGTGTTTTTCAAATATCTATTCGATAATATATCAACAGGGACAATTGGCTTTTCAGTAGGAGCGAGAGGAACAATGGCCGCCTTTGTCTATTACGCACAAATCACTCTGAGAGCCACCACCTGACCACTGACGCAATGTTGTCGTTCACACTCATTTTTTAAAATGAAAGCCTGAAACGATGTCTAGTGGCTATAGACACATTAGAGAAGCCATAGAAAAAGGAATCTGGTTGATATCCCTTTCAATGGTCAATAGGGATGCATAGGAACGCAGAGGTTTCAAATTAAGAGCCACTTCCTGATTGGATTTTTTCTCAGGCTTTCGCCTGCAATATCAGTTCTGTTATTTACATTTACATTTACATTTAAGTCATTTGGCAGACGCTCTTATCCAGAGCGACTTACAAATTGGTGAATTCACCTTATGACATCCAGTGGAACAGCCACTTTACAATAGTGCATCTAAATCATTTAAGGGGGGGGTGAGAAGGATTACTTTATCCTATCCTAGGTATTCCTTAAAGAGGTGGGGTTTCAGGTGTCTCCGGAAGGTGGTGATTGACTCCGCTGTCCTGGCATCGTGAGGGAGTTTGTTCCACCATTGGGGGGCCAGAGCAGCGAACAGTTTTGACTGGGCTGAGCGGGAACTGTACTTCCTCAGTGGTAGGGAGGCGAGCAGGCCAGAGGTGGATGAACGCAGTGCCCTTGTTTGGGTGTAGGGCCTGATCAGAGCCTGGAGGTACTGCGGTGCCGTTCCCCTCACAGCTCCGTAGGCAAGCACCATGGTCTTGTAGCGGATGCGAGCTTCAACTGGAAGCCAGTGGAGAGAGCGGAGGAGCGGGGTGACGTGAGAGAACTTGGGAAGGTTGAACACCAGACGGGCTGCGGCGTTCTGGATGAGTTGTAGGGGTTTAATGGCACAGGCAGGGAGCCCAGCCAACAGCGAGTTGCAGTAATCCAGACGGGAGATGACAAGTGCCTGGATTAGGACCTGCGCCGCTTCCTGTGTGAGGCAGGGTCGTACTCTGCGGATGTTGTAGAGCATGAACCTACAGGAACGGGCCACCGCCTTGATGTTAGTTGAGAACGACAGGGTGTTGTCCAGGATCACGCCAAGGTTCTTAGCGCTCTGGGAGGAGGACACAATGGAGTTGTCAACCGTGATGGCGAGATCATGAAACGGGCAGTCCTTCCCCGGGAGGAAGAGCAGCTCCGTCTTGCCGAGGTTCAGCTTGAGGTGGTGATCCGTCATCCACACTGATATGTCTGCCAGACACAAACAATATTTTTACAGGTTTGGAGACTTGAGTGTTTTCTATCTTAAATGCAAGTAAACTAACTGCATGCTCTTCAACCAATTGCCGCCTGCACCTGCCTGCCTGTCAAGCATCACTACTAGACTTTTCTGACCTAGAATATGTGGACAACTACAAAGACCTAGGTGTCTGTTTATACTGTAAACTCTCCTTCCAGACTCAGATTAAGCATCTCCCATCCAAAATTAATTCTAGAATTGGCTTCCTATTTCACAACAAAGCGTCCTTCACTCAAGCTGCCAAACATAACCTTGTAAAACTGACTACACTACCGATCCTTGACTTCGGCGATGTAATTTACAAACCAGCCTCCAACACTCTACTCGGCAAATTGGATGCAGTCTATTAAAGTGCCATCCTTTTTGTTACCAAAGCCCCATATACTACCCACCACAGCGACCTGTATGCTCTCGTTGGCTGGCCCTCACCACAGATGTGTTGCCAAACTCACTGGTTACAGGTCATCTATAAGTCTTTGCTAAGTAAAGCCCCGCCTTATCTCTGCTCACTGGTCACCATAGCAGCACTCACCCACCCGTAGCATGCGCTCCGGCAGGTATATTTCACTGGTCACCCCAAAGCCAATTCCTCCTTTGGCCACCTTTCCTTCCAGGTCTCAGCTGCCAATGACTGGAAGAAATTGCAAAAATCACTGAAGCTGGAGACTCATATCTCCATCACTAAGTTTAAGGATCAGCTGTCAGAGCAGCTTACAGATAATCGCACCTGTACATAGCCCATCTGTAAACAGCCCACCCAACTACCTCATCCCCATATTATTATTTATTTTTATGCTCCTTTGCACCCTAGTATCTCTACTTGCACATTCATCTTCTGCACATCTATCACTAAATTGCTAAATTGTTTTGTTTTTTAATCGCCAATATTGCATTACCCCCTAATCTACCTCATTTTCACGCACTGTATATAGACTTTTCTATTGTGTTATTGACTGTATGTTTGCTTATTCCATGTGTAACTCTGTGTTGTTGTTTGTGTCGCACTGCTTTGCTTTATCTTGGCCAGGTTGCAGTTGTAAATGAGAACTTGTTCTCAACTGCCTACCTGGTTTGTGAAAAGCGATGACTTTATATGACGATCTATTGCAATGTGAAATCGTCTGTTTTTGTGTGCTGTACTTAGTCAATTGAAAAGTATTTTAGAGTTTTGAAACAACTGCCAGATATTTGGGAAATTTGCACCATAGCTATTGAAAACAAAATGTAACAGGGACACACGTAAAAATACACCAACACATACACACGCTCAAACTCAACCACACACATACAGTTTAAGTTGGAAATGTACATACCTTAAGGGAACATTTTGACATTTGCCATATGGTTAGTGAGAAAGACCAAATTGCAAATGTACGGTCCCTTACTAGACGTCCGAAAACTTTGTAAAATTTGTGGACGGCATCGGGCCGTGCGGCAGGGCCGGATCTTCCAGGAAGTCAAACGAACTCTCGGACATTCGGTTTCCGTTTTATAAAATAATCAAATTTTGGTCATTTTTCCGCTGCCCCGGAAATGCCACAAGAGGGCGAATGGAATCATATTGCAAATGTACAAAACATCACAAATCACGACGTGGCCTTATCTCCTAAACGGAAAATATTTTGAAGCCGAAACTTGGTGAGCATAGGTTTGGCATAATGTGCAGTTTGCCCCGAACAAGATGGCGTCTAGGCCTCAACGGATTTTGAGTTATGGCCATAAAGATATAAAACTGTATTTTTTGTGAAGAATCAACAACAAGTGGGACACAATCATGAAGTGGAACGACATTTATTGGATATTTCAAACTTTTTTAACAAATCAAAAACTGAAAAATTGGGGGTGCAAAATTATTCAGCCCACTTAAGTTAATACTTTGTAGCGCCACCTTTTGCTGCGATTACAGCTGTAAGTCGCTTGGGGTATGTCTTTATCAGTTTTGCACATCGAGAGACTGACATTTTTTCCCATTCCTCCTTGCAAAACAGCTCGAGCTCAGTGAGGTTGGATGGAGAGCATTTGAACAGCAGTTTTCAGTTCTTTCCACAGATTCTCGATTGGATTCAGGTCTGGACTTTGACTTGGCCATTCTAACACCTGGATATGTTTATTTTTGAACCATTCCATTGTAGATTTTGCTTTATGTTTTGGATCATTGTCTTGTTGGAATACAAATCTCCGTCCCAGTCTCAGGTCTTTTGCAGACTCCATCAGGTTTTCTTCCAGAATGGTCCTGTATTTGGTTCCATCCATCTTCCCATCAATTTTAACCATCTTCCCTGTCCCTGCTGAAGAAAAGCAGGCCCAAACCATGATGCTGCCACCACCATGTTTGACAGTGCGGATGGTGTGTTGCTTTTACGCCAAACATAACGTTTTGCATTGTAGCCAAAAAGTTCAATTTTGGTTTCTTCTGACCAGAGCACCTTCTTCCACATGTTTGGTGTGTCTCCCAGGTGGCTTGTGGCAAACTTTAAACAACACTTTTTATGGATATCTTTAAGAAATGGCTTTCTTCTTGCCACTCTTCCATAAAGGCCAGATTCGTGCAATATACGACTGATTGTTGTCCTATGGACAGAGTCTCCCACCTCAGCTGTAGATCTCTGCAGTTCATCCAGGGTGATCATGGGCCTCTTGGCTGCATCTCTGATCAGTCTTCTCCTTGTATGAGCTGAAAGTTTAGAGGGATGGCCAGGTCTTGGTAGATTTGCAGTGGTCTAATACTCCTTCCATTTCAATATTATCGCTTGCACAGTGCTCCTTGGGATGTTTAAAGCTTGGGAAATCTTTTTGTATCCAAATCCGGCTTTAAAATTCTTCACAACAGTATCTCGGACCTGCCTGGTGTGTTCCTTGTTCTTCATGATGCTCTCTGCGCTTTTAACGGACCTCTGAGACTATCACAGTGCAGGTGCATTTATACGGAGACTTGATTACACACAGGTGGATTGCATTTATCATCATTAGTCATTTAGGTCAACATTGGATCATTCAGAGATCCTCACTGAACTTCTGGAGAGAGTTTGCTGCACTGAAAATAAAGGGGCTGAATAATTTTGCACGCCCAATTTTTCAGTTTTTGATTTGTTAAAGAAGTTTGAAATATCCAATAAATGTCGTTCCACTTCATGATTGTGTCCCACTTGTTGTTGATTCTTGTTGTTGATTCTAATGTGGCAAAAGGTTGCAAAGTTCAAGGGGGCCGAATACTTTCGCAAGGCACTGTAAGTCAGTTAACACAGACTTAAAACTCAACATTCTATAATTGCCTACCCCAAGGAGGATATGTGTTCCCTTTCAGCTTCATGTGTAAACCGGAAGTGCCTTAAAATGGTGTCATAGGTGCTGTTTCGAAGGGTTAAAAAGGTCAGATCTTTTTAAAACTTCATATGTGTGATTAGGCAACCCCCATGAACTGTAAGTCAGTCATGTCTCCCAACAGATGTCAAAGAAAAGCTCTCTCTCACACACACACACACACACACACACACACACACACACACACACACACACACACACACACACACACACACACACACAGCGCAAGCATGGAGTGACAAAGTGCGATGATTAAAGACACACAGAGCCTGCAATGGCATTTCCATATTTTCTAGGCCTTGCCGAGTTCAACGAGATGCGCCGCTTGACCGTAGCTCGCTCTGAGTGCAGCGACCGTGAAAAAAGTAGGCCCAAAATGAAGCATGCCCCTAAATGTCATTTGCTTTTGGGTGACAGTGAGAGAACCGTTAGGGTGAGAAGCACAATTCGACCTCAGGTACGTTCCTGAGGTCCTCCCGATCTGTGCAAGCCTAACCTTGACCGTGTGGCATTAACCCTTAACAGTTAATCAGGGTTTTTTGATCTCACAGATTACAATGACATCTCTCCCCATAGGAATACATTGCCTGCTCCTCTAAAGTCAATCTGAAGCCTATGTGGGTTATGAATGCCTTATGAATCTGTCTTCAATGACAGTCCATCAGGACACTATGAGGTCTACCTGTGTCGATTTTAAGCTTCCTGAAGCAACCGGAAGTGGTTAAAATCACCCTAAACGTGTTTTTCCATACCCAATTAGCAGTCTGTGATAAATAGTGCACTCAACCCTGTGTAAATCGGTCAGTTCTTAACGTAAACACTTAAAACTCTGTAAAGGCATGCCCCAATCAGGATATGACTTGACTTATAGCTTCCTGTGCCAACGGGAAGTGCCTTAAATGGTGTCAGAGGGGCTGTTTCGAAGGGTTAAAAAGGTCAGATATTTTCAAAACTTCATATGTATGATTAAGCAACCCCCATGAACTGTAAATCAGTCATTTCTCCCATAACATTTCAAAGAAAAACTAAATCACACACACACACAGCTTGGAAGGAGGGACATATTTGGGTGCATAGAGACAGACAGTGCCTGCAATAGTAACCTTTGTTCGAGCTAAAAAGAACCGTCAGACCTAGAGTTCTGAAACTTTAGAAACCTGTTCTAGACCTCAGGTCGATAGTACGTGGTGAGTTACTTGGCTCTAGACGGTTCTCGGACCGAGAAACAGCCTCGTACATTTGCAATGACTTCAATTCATTTTACCCATTACGACCAGCTCATTCAAGGACCCCATAGCCAGGCATGGAAAAAAGTGGATTTTCAGCAACAATTAGGGTCTTGCTCGGGCACCAAATGACCTGTCGAGCCGAAACTTGGGATTCGGGGTCGCCTCACATAGTCCTACACAATGTCAGAATTGGACTCTTAGCTAGTATGTAACTACATGTTTTACGTTTTTATAATGGTTTGAGCAGAAGGCATTGTGAATTTTGGGCCAGCTCTGAAGTATGTGATAGTTGGCTTCTAAACGAGTTGGAAAAAGTGGGTTTGGTGTCAGTTTGTATCAGTTTGGTGTCAGAATGATATCTAATTGACTGATGGACGGTGACTTGCAGGTGACTTTTGTCCATTTGCAATATGTTTAAACAGTGAGGTACCATCACCAAAGTGACATTCTGAAATCAACCCTAATGAACGATGGAGATGAACCAGAATCACTGCCCAGCCATTCCGAGTTCATCGGGCCAGTCAATTTCGCATTCCTGCAGGATTTTTGAGTATGCCAAATTCGTGATGGTACATGGCAAATGGACATAACATCCTGATTTGGCATTTTCAAATCTTTCATATTGCATTTGAACATTTCTTATGGCATTTGACCCAAAAAAGTGACTTTTAACTTCCTATGAAATCATATTGCAAATGGACAAAACATATGCCTTATGCACAAGTTTAAAAAAATTATAATAAAATATGACTAAAGTATGTTGATACAGTTCTTATACATGTATAATTGACACAAAATTTGAAAGAATTTCGAAAAACGGTCCAGAAAGCACTTTTTCAAGGGGGTGATACGTTTTTGAAAAAATTTAAGGTTTTCAAAATTTTACTTTTGGATGTTGACTTGTGTTACATATGCAATATGAAAAACCATGGTGGAGCGCACTCGCCACCTGTTGGATTTTTTAAGTGTTACACCTGGCATTTGCCATATTTGCATTCAAATTTGAATGAAACGACGCCGAATTGAGTGGTATTGGACACCGTGTGCATGGTTTGTCCAGTGCCAATGACTTCCCATTCATTTTTGTACATTTCAGGGGGGTGTTCCCTTACAAATCTAAAAATCTCAAATAGAAAACCGAAGAAAATGAACAACAATGACTTGCTTTGGTTTGATGAAGAATGCAAAAATCTAAGAAAGAAATTGAGAAACCTGTCCAACCAAAAACATAGAGACCTGGAAAACCTGAGTCTACGCCTTCCCTATGGTGAATCACTAAAACAATACAGAAATACACTACGGAAAAGGAAGGAAAAGCACGACAGAAATCAACTCAATGTAATTGAAGAATCCATAGACTAACCACTTCTGGGAAAATTGGAAAATACTAAACAAACAACAACACAAAGAATTATTTATCCAAAATGGAGATGTATGGGTAAACCACTTCTCCAATCTTTTTGGCTCTATAACAAAGAATAAAGAGCAAAATCAAATACATGATCAAATACAGATCTTAGAATCAACTATTAAAGACTACCAGAACCCACTGGATTCTCCAGTTACATTGAATGAGTTACAGGACAAAATAAAAACCCTCCAACCCAAAAAGGCCTGTGGTGTTGATGGTATCCTCAATGAAATGATCAAATATACAGACAACAAATTCTAACTGGCTATACTAAAACTCTTTAACATCATCCTTAGCTCTGGCATCTTCCCCAATATTTGGGACCAAGGAATGATCACCCCAATCCACAAAAGTGGAGACAAATTTGACCCCAATAACTACCGTGGAATATGCATCAACAGTAACCTTGGGAAAATCCTCTGCATTATCATTAACAGCAGACTCGAACATTTCCTCAACGAAAACAATGTACTGAGCAAATGTCAAATTGGCTTTTTACCAAATTACCTTACAACAGACCATGTATTCACCCAGCACACCCTAATTGACAACCAAACAAACCAAAACAAAGGCAAAGTCTTCTCATGCTTTGTTGATAAAAAAAAGCCTTTGACTCAATTTGGCATGAGGGTCTGCTATACAAACTGATGGAAAATGGTGTTGGGGGTGAAACATACGACATTATAAAATCCATGGACAAAAGAAAAACACCCACATTTCTTCACACAGGGTCGTGGCGTGAGACAGGCATGCAAGCTTAAGCCCCACCCTCTTCAACATATATATCAACGAATTGGCGCGGCACTAGAAAAGTCTGCAGCACCCGGCCTCACCCTACTAGAATCCGAAGTCAAATGTCTGCTGTTTGCTGATGATCTGGTGCTTCTGTCACCAACCAAGGAGGGCCTACAGCAGCACCTAGATCTTCTGCAAAGATTCTGTCAGACCTGTGCCATGACAGTAAATCTCAGTAAGACCAAAATAATGGTGTTCCAAAAAAGGTACAGTCACCAGGACCACAAATACACATTCCATCTAGACACTGTTGCCTTAGAGCACACGCAAAACTATACATACCTTGGCCTAAACATCAGCGCCACAGGTAACTTCCACAAAGCTGTGAATGATCTGAGAGACAAGGAAAGAAAGGCATTCTATGCCATCAAAAGGAACATAAATTTCAACATACCAATTCGGATTTGGCTAAAAATACTTGAATCAGTCATAGAGCCCATTGCCCTTTATGGTTGTGGGGTATGGGGTCCGCTCACCAACCAAGACTTCACAAAATGGGACAAACATTTGCACGCAGAATTCTGCAAAAATATCCTCACAGTGTACAACGTAGAACACCAAATAATGCATGCAGAGCAGAATTAGGCCGATACCCACTAATTATCAAAATCCAGAAAAGAGACGTTAAATTCTATAACCACCTAAAAGGAAGCGATCCCCAAACCTTCCATAACAAAGCCATCACCTACAGAGAGATGTACCTGGAGAAGAGTCCTTAAGACAGCAGCACAATTAGACCCAACCAAATCATGAGAAAACAAAAAGATAATTACTTGACACATTGGAAAGAATTAACAAAAAAACAGAGCACGAGAATGCTTTTTGGCCCTAAACAAAGTACACAGTGGCAGAATACCTGACCACTGTGACTGACCCAAAATTAAGGAAAGCTTTGACTTTGTACAGACTCAGTGAGCATAGCCTTGCTATTGAGAAAGGTCGCCATAGGCAGACATGGCTCTCAAGAGAAGACAGGCTATGTGCTCACTGCCCACAAAATGAGGTGGAAACTGAGCTGCACTTCCTAACCTCCTGCCCAATGTATGACCATATTAGAGATATATATTTCCCACAGATTACACAGATCCACAAAGAATTCGAAAACAAATCTAATTTTGATAAACTCCCATATCTACTGGGTGAAATTCCACAGTGTGCCATCACAGCAGCACGATTTGTGACATGTTGCCACAAGAAAAGGGCAACCAGTGAAGAACAAACACCATTGTAAATACAACCCATATTTATGCTTATTTATTTTCCCTTGTGTACTTTAACCATTTGTACATTGTTAAAACACTGTATATATATATAATATGACATTTGTAATGTCTTTATTGTTTTGAAACTTCTGTATGTGTAATGTTTACTGTTAATTTGAATTGTTTATTTCACTTTTGTATATTATCTACCTCACTTGAGAGACAGAGAGAGACAGAGAAAGAGAGAGAGAGAGACAGATTTCACAGATTTATACCCCTACCACTACCTATTTCCAATTTTATTTTCAAAATAATTGTTCCACCTCAATTCCACTAAAACAGCTAAAATTAATGACAGTAATCTGGTTCTTATTTAGAGGCCTAAATATCGAAAGACAAAAATAAGGTTTGAGGCTCTTCTGTTGTTAATGAGAGAGCAAAATAAATAATGAGAACGCTAGCTGCTGCCTGCCTGCTCCCACTGAGTGAGTAGCTAACCATTTCCATGTGTTAGTGTGTCTCTGCTCTGAGGTTTTTCCTCTCTGATTCTTCTGTCCACGTCTTGCTGACTCTCCGCCGCTAAATAGACTATAAAGCACACGCATGTAAGAGGGAGTGACTTAACAAGGTACAAGCGTCTGGTTAGGCCAATCAACAACCAGAATCTCTGTCTACTTCCTTTTCCTCTCTGACTGGCTGCTCTGGGTTCCACAGATGTTCCTCCTTTAATTTTTTTTCTTCACCATTAAGTTAATAGTTGTTTATGGCTGTGAAATGCAGGAATGTATGGGGGAAGGTGGCTTGGGGAAGGAGTTAACTTAGTAGAGGGTTTAGAATGGGAGAGGTTTGATGGATAGGGTGGGGTTGGGGGTGAGTGCTTGTGGATGGATGGATGGATGGGCAATGGATTGTGGGGGACTGGTGTGATGAAGGGAGAAGTTGAGCATTTGACATTTGGGCAACAGTGGGTGGAGCAACTAGTATGAGACAGTCAGGTTTATATTTCTACTAGGGAATGAAGACAGGGTCCACACACACACATAATCACACATGCGTAGACCTTAAATACACACAGAGAGACGCAGACACAAATGTGTGTGCATGCACATACACACATATATGCTCAGTGCCAGAATGTCTTGCCAATAGATCGAAAATAGTCCCACATTCATTATCGAAGACAGAAGCCTGGGAAGTAGTGACTGATGTGGTCACTGGAACATACTGTAAAGAATACCAGACCACTTCAGCTGTCCCCATGGGAGAACAGTTTTTGGTTCTAGGTAGAACCCTCTTTGGGAAGTGCTCTACATGGAACCCAAAAGGGTTCTACAAGGAACCAAAATGGTTCTACCCGAAACCAAAAATGGTTCTTCAAAGGGTTCTCCTATGGGGACAGCCGAAGAACCCTTTTAGGTTCTAGATTACACGTTTTTTTCTAAGAGTGTAGTACGATTAACATTGTTGCTTCATACTACCCTGGTTCCTACTCTCCACAGGATTTGAGTCTCAAATCGCACCCTATTCTCTATGTTGAGCACTACTTTTGACCAGAGCCATAAATAGGAAATAGGGTGTCATTTGGAATGCAACCAGGGTCTGAAAGACCATAAATTGCATCAAGCATTTATAACAGAAGAGCCTCAAACATCGAAACAGATGAATCAGCATACAACACAGTGGTCTACCATACACACACAGCAACACACACACACACACACACACACACACACACACACACACACACACACACACACACACACACACACACACACACACACACACACACACACACACACACACACACACACACACACACACACTTTGTCTTTACTGGAGGCCAGCATTGAAAGATACTTAATTGCTGGACCCCTGAGTATCATACAGGTCAGACCCCCTCTCTGGGTTAGGTACACCCCCCTTAGGGTGGGGTCTAGTGGGGCTGAATAGGAGCTAGGTGTCCCTGAGAGAGGGCCACAGTGGAGGGGACCGTGGCTAGCTATCACTAATGATGTTAACACAAACCTTCTGTTCAAGCCAAATAAAACCTGCCCCTTGTTATTAACACCAAAATGAAAGATGCTTTTCTATAGGTGCTCTCTTGTGCTGCTCTCTGGAACGTGTCTGGGCGGTGTGTGTGTGTGTTTGTGAGATGAAAGGGAAGAAAACACATAGGTCACCAAGACGCCAATGTATAACCAGCATGAGAACAGCTGAAAACATAGCCCACAACAACACAAAAATTCCACAGATGAAACCTTTCAAACATCACATCATATCCAGAACACTCTACAATTTGGTACCATTCCTCTGCAATTTGAAAATTGTCACGCTAACATATACAGTGGGGCAAAAAAGTATTTAGTCAGCCACCAATTGTGCAAGTTCTCCCACTTAAAAAGATGAGAGAGGCCTGTAATTTTCATCATAGGTACACTTCAACTATGAAGTAAAACCAAATGCATGCTTTTCAATCGTTCGCTGCCTGCACCCGCATGCCCGACTAGCATCACCACCCTGGATGGTTCCGACCTAGAATATGTGGACATCTATAAGGAGCTAGGTGTCTGGCTAGACTGTAAACTCTCCTTCAAGACTCATATCAAACATCTCCAATCTAAAATCAAATCTAGTCGGCTTTCTATTCCGCAACAAAGCCTCCTTCACTCACGCCGCCAAACTTACCCTAGTAAAACTGACTATCCTACCGATCCTCGACTTCGGTGATGCCATCTACAAAATAGCTTCCAACACTCTACTCAGCAAACTGGATGCAGTTTATCACAGTGCCATCCGTTTTGTTACTAAAGCACCCACCACTGCGACCTGTATGCTCTAGTCGGCTGGCCCTCGCTACATATTCGTCACCAGACCCACTGGCTCCAGGTCATCTACAAGTCCATGCTAGGTAAAGCTCCGCCTTATCTCAGTTCACTGGTCACGATGGCAACACCCACCCGTAGCACGCGCTCCAGCAGGTGTATCTCACTGATCATCCCTAAAGCCAACACCTCATTTGGCCGCCTTTCGTTCCAGTTCTCTGCTGCCTGTGACTGGAACGAATTGCAAAAATTGCTGAAGTTGGAGACTTTGATCTCCCTCACCAATTTCAAACATCTGCTATCTGAGCAGCTAACTGATCGCTGCAGCTGTACATAGTCTATCGGTAAATAGCCCACCCAATTTTACCTACCTCATCCCCATACTGTTTGTATTTTTTTACTTTTCTGCTCTTTTGCACACCAATATCTCTACCTGTACATGACCATCTGATCATTTATCACTCCAGTGTTAATCTGCAAAATTGTAATTATTCGCCTACCTCCTCATGCCTTTTGCACACAATGTATACAGACTCTTTTTTTCTACTGTGTTACTCCATGTGTAACTCTGTGTTGTCTGTTCACACTGCTATGCTTTATCTTGGCCAGGTGGCAGTTGCAAATGAGAACTTGTTCTCAACTAGCCTACCTGGTTAACCTGTTGATGCTCTGGGGGCGCTATTTCATTTTTGGATGAAAAACGTTCCCGTTTTAAACAAGATATTTTGTCACAAAAAGATGCTCGACTATGCATATAATTGCTACCGTTCGAAAGAAAACACTCTGACGTGTCCAGAAATACAAAGATCTTCTCTGTGCGTGCCCTATAACGTGAGCTTCAGGCAAAACCAAGATGAGATGGCATCCAGGAAATGACAAGGATTTTTGAGGCTCTGTTTTCCATGGTCTCCTTATATGGCTGTGAACGCAAGAGGAATGAGTCAACCCTTTCTGTCATTTCCCCAAGGTGTCTGCAGCATTGTGACGTATTTGTAGGCAGATCATTGGAAGATTGACCATAACAGACCACATTTACCACGTGTCCGCCCGGTGTCCTGCGCCGAAATTGGTGCGCAAAAGTCACCTGCCAGTATTTTTCCATACGATACAGAGAGTAAAGCAAGCTTCCACGAACTGCATGTCAATGAAGAGATATGTGAAAAAACACCTTGAGGACTGATTCCAAACAACGTTTGCCATGTTTCGGTCGATATTATGTAGTTAATCCGGAAAACGTTTTACATTGTAGGTGACTGCATTTTCGGTTCGTTTCGGTAGCCAGACGCAATGTAGAAAACGGAACGATTTCTCCTACACACAGACGCTTTCAGGAAACACTGCGCATTTGGTATGTGACTGAGAGTCTCCTCATTGAAAACATCAGAAGCTCTTCAAAGGTAAATGATTTTATTTATTTGGTTATCTGGTTTTTGTGAAAATGTTGCGTGCTACATGCTACACAAAATGCTATGCTAACTTTGCATACTCTTACACAAATTAGTCAATTTCTATGGTTCAAAAGCATATTTTGAAAATCTGAGATGACAGTGTTGTTAAGAAAAGGCTAAGCTTGAGAGCAGACGCATTATTTTAATTTTATTTGCGATTTTCAGAAATCGTTAACGTTGCGTTATGCTAATGAGCCTGAGGCTTTAGTCACGATCCCGGATCCGGGATGGGGAGTTTCAAGAAGTTAAATAAAGGTGAAATAAATAAATTAAATTAAAAAATGACAGACAAAATGAATGAAAAAAAATCCAGAAAATCACATTGTAGGATTTTTAATTTATTTGCAAATTATGGTGGAAAATAAGTATTTGGTCAATAACAAAAGTTTATCTCAATACTTTGTTATATACCCTTTGTTGGCAATGACAGAGGTCAAACGTTTTCTGTAAGTCTTCACAAGGTTTTCACGCACTGTTGCTGGTATTTTGACCCATTCCTCCATGCAGATCTCCTATAGAGCAGTGATGTTTTGGGGCTGTTGCTAGGCAACACGGACTATCAACTCCCTCCAAAGATTTTCTATAAGGTTGAGATCTGGAGACTGTCTAGGCCACTCCAGGACCTTGAAATGCTTCTTACGAAGCCACTCCTTCGTTGCCCGGGCGGTGTGTTTGGGATCATTGTCATGCTGAAAGACCCAGCCACTTTTCATCTTCAATGCCCTTGCTGATGGAAGGAGGTTTTCACACAAAATCTCGCGATACATGGCCCCATTCATTCTTTCCTTTACACGGATCAGTCGTCCTGGTCCCTTTGCAGAAAAACAGCCCCAAAGCATGATGTTTCCATCCCCATGCTTCACAGTAGGTATGGTGTTCTTTGGATGCAACTCAGCATTCTTTGTCCTCCAAACACGACGAGTTGAGTTTTTACCAAAAAGTTATATTTTGGTTTCATCTGACCATATGACATTCTCCCAATCCTCTTCTGGATCATACAAATGCTCTCTAGCAAAGTTCAGACGGGCCTGGACATGTACTGGCTTAAGCAGGGGGACATCTGGCACTGCAGGATTTGAGTCCCTGGCTGCGTAGTGTGTTACTGATGGTAGGCTTTGTTACTTTGGTCCCAGCTCTCTGCAGGTCATTCACTAGGTCCCCCCGTGTGGTTCTGTGAATTTTGCTCACCGTTCTTGTGATCATTTTGACCC
The DNA here is from genome assembly GCF_036934945.1 of Oncorhynchus masou masou. Taxonomy (NCBI): domain Eukaryota; kingdom Metazoa; phylum Chordata; class Actinopteri; order Salmoniformes; family Salmonidae; genus Oncorhynchus; species Oncorhynchus masou. The sequence goes on along the minus strand of NC_088239.1, from coordinate 38,490,104 downwards.
CACGGGGTGAGTTCTTGCATGGAGCCCCAGATTGAGGGAGATTATCAGTGGTCTTGTATGTCTTCCATTTCCTAATAATTGCTCCCACAGTTGATTTCTTCAAACCAAGCTGCTTACCTATTGCAGATTCAGTCTTCCCAGCCTGGTGCAGGTCTACAATTTTGTTTCTGGTGTCCTTTGACAGCGCTTTGGTCTTTGCCATAGTGGAGTTTGGAGTGTAACTGTTTGAGGTAGTGGAAAGGTGTCTTTTATACTGATAACAACGTCAAACAGGTGCCATTAATACAGGTAACGAGTGGAGGACAGAGGACCCTCTTAAAGAAGAAGTTACAGGTCTGTAAGAGCCAGAAATCTTGCTTGTTTGTAGGTGACCAAATACTTATTTTCCACCATAATTTGCAAATAAATTCATTAAAAATCCTACAATGTGATTTTCTGGATTTTTTTCTAATTTTGTCTGTCATAGTTGAAGTGTACCTATGATGAAAATGACAGGCCTCTCATCTTTTTAAGTGGGAGAACTTGCACAATTGGTGGCTGACTAAATACTTTTTCCCCCCACTGTATATAGGTACTTTTAATTTTGTCAGGCTTGCCATTCCAAATAAAACTTTTTGTTCATATAATTTAAAAAGCAGGTCACTAAGTGTAGGCAAAACCATAAGCAAATAGGTCAACTGTGATGACTAAAGAGTTAATCAGGGTGATGTTTTTCTTTCAAGATTTGTATACCGAGTATGTCCACATCCCCGTCAGACCATTTTATTGGTAAACTACACAGTAATGTAAAAAAAATAATTTGTGAGCCAATACGTAATTATAGTACACCTATCATAATTTACTTTTTTATCAGAGAGGTTAGCAAAAGTATCTAGATCCTCTATGAGGCTGTGGAGGGATTCTAATTGTGGTTTTAAAAGAAAATCTGAATCATCAACGTCTTCTGTTTTAGTGGACAACCTTGCTGACAACAACTGTGTCCTCTTGACAGTTTAAAACTTTCTGAGATGTAGCCATTATTTACTATTTTACACCTAGTGTTACTATACATAACTTTAACCTATTTTTTAAGAGATTCTCCAAAATTGAAATATTCTAGGCATTTATATATAAACTCCAGTCGTACTTTATCAAAAGCCTTTTCAAAATCAGCTATGTAAACCAGGCCTGGTTTCCGCGATATTTCATGATGTTCTATTGTTTCCAATACTTGTCTTATATTATCTCCAATGTATCGTCCATGTAAAACAAACTGTCTGATGAGGAATAATATCTGACAATACCTTTTTAATTCTATGCGCCAAGCATTTAGCTAGAATGTTTGCATCACAACACTGAAGTGTAAGAGGCCTCCAATTTTTTTAATGGACTTGGATCCTGTTTCAGTAATAATGAAATCAGACCTTGTTGTGTGTCTGATAATCTACCATTTATATAGGAGTGGTAAAACATGCTAAGAATGGTCCTCTGAGTATGTCAAAAAAAGGTTGGTATACTTCCACTGGCATGCATCCAGTCCTGTAGTTTTCCCCAGCCTTAAAGGCATTAATTGCATCAAGAAGTTCATCCTCTGTAATTTGGCCTTCACATGAGTCTTTCTGTACAGATGTTAATTTGACATTATTAAAACATCCATAAAATTAGCTTCGGTTAGTGGAGATGGAGAAGACTGAAACAAAAACATATTCTTAAAGTACTTTACTTCCTCTTTCAAAATATCATGCGTGACTCCATTCCATTTTTAACAAGTTTCAGTACATTTTTTTGGTAGCATTTCTATGTTGAAGATTGAAAAAGAATTTGGTGCATTTTACCCCATATTCCGTCCAGTTCGCTTTATTTTTATAATATCTGACACGGGATCTTTCTTGAATAAGTTCCTCCATTTCTTTTTGTTCTTCCTCTAACTTATTCTGTGCCTCTATGGTACAATTTTTATTGCTATCTGACTGTACTGTTAGTCCTTCAATTTCCTTTGCATGGCCTCTAAAGGCACATTTAAAATTGTCCCATACAGTAAGGGGATCTGCTGTACCTATGGTATGTCGGAAAATGTCAGTTATAAATTTTTCTCTCCAAGTTCTAAACAATTTATCATCTAGTAGGCTTTGATTACATTTCCAATATCCTCGCCCATGTGGAAATTCTGTAAGAGTAATATATATGCAAATAATGTGATGATGTGACTGCATTCGGACCCCGATCAACACTTTTTAAACTTTTGGTGCAAGAGAGAATGACTTAAGTGATCAAGACAACTAGCTTGATTAAACTTCCGCCATGTATCTCTCACTAGGTCAGGGTATTTAAGCCTCCATATATCCCCAAATTCCAATATATTCATGATTTCCTTAAGTGCCTGAGGGTGATAGTTTGTAGTGTGATTTCCTTTACGGTCCATAAAGGTATTTAAAACCATATTAAAATCCTCCACCATAATATTAGTCTAGTGTTGCTTGTAGAGTTGATAAATTGTTATATATATTTTCAAAGAAGCTTGGATCATCATTCTTTGGACAGTATAGATTAATAAGCCATATCTGTTTATTGTCCAATAACATGTTTAAAATTACTGTTAATTAATATCATCACCCCTTTTGAATTTCTTTGCACAAGGGAGAAATATATTTCCCCTAGTCCTTTTTCCATCAAAACTTCATCTAAAATTGTTGAATGAGTTTCCTGTAAACAAAATATATTCCTTCTCTTTTAGCCAGGTAAATACTGATCATCTTTTCTTATTATCTGCTCAGCCATTACACTTATACCTGGCTATACTTATTTCACCACAAGTTTCAATTCCACTTATCAAAATACATGTTTATAAAAATACCATTAAAAAGTAACATGATGATTGAGTGTCTATATAGCTATACCATGATATTTGCATTGCTACCAAGTAAACCTCCAATTGGTCCCCACTATTCTACCTGCTAAAGGACCTCCTCATGCCGAGTTGGTTGTCCTCGCAATGCCCGGCAGACCACCCCAGACCCCCACGGATCCTATAGCCCCGGAGAGACCAGGATCCATCATTCGAAAAGAGCACACAGTGCCGCCCACAGAACAGAAGCAGATCAACCGCCAAATAAATTTCCATCGCCCTCACCTCGATTTGGATTATATATAGACTTAAAAATAAAAAATAAAGGATTTTTAAACTATATATATGTATCTTATTTTTCCATAATTAGCTATTAATATTTGTAGTAGTGTTGGCAATTTATGCAAAGCATTTTTACCTCTCACAAGTCTCGCCATTACCAAAATTACATTATGGCAAGAAATTATTATATTAGCAAACAATAATTGTGAATCATCCTATATTGTGTGTAACATCTTTTATTCCCTCGCAACAGCTGTTGGATACACACACTCAACCCCTTTCCCCCACAACAACCATAGACTCACATTCTCAACAGTTGTTGGATACACACACTCAACCCCTTTCCCCCACAACAGCCATAGACTCACATTCTCAACAGTTGTTGGATACACACACTCAACCCCTTTCCCCCACAACAACCATAGACTCACATTCTCAACAGTTGTTGGATACACACACTCAACCCCTTTCCCCCACAACAGCCATAGACTCACATTCTCAACAGTTGTTGGATACACACACTCAACCCCTTTCCCCCACAACAACCATAGACTCACATTCTCAACAGTTGTTGGATACACACACTCAACCCCTTTCCCCCACAACAACCATACTCACATTCTCAACAGTTGCACCATCCCAGAGCCCAACTCAAGAAAGGTCTTGATTTACAAATGCATATACAGTTGCAGCTATATGAGAAGGCCTGCAAGACTGTGCAAAGAATGGGCAGAAATGGGGAGATTTTATTAACCATCATCTACTAGGACGTGACAGAGGTCAGATATACCCCCTTCGCCTTAAACACCCACAACATGGTCCCAACATTGAGACATCACAACCCCTGCTCACAGCAATACATTGGTTCTGGGATTTGCAACCATTTCCCAAACACCAAAAAACACACAGCACAACATCCATCCACACATACTGTGCCTTCTGTTTGCTGAGTTTTTATCTCCACCATGTTGAATTAGCGCTTTTGTGTTCTAATTAGTTATATTTGAAGATAGATAGAAAAGCTATATTTTTGTTGTATTATTACAATCCATAACTTGGCTAGAATTGTGTGTTTCCTTATTTGCCTACTCTATAAGAACTTAGTAATATTTACAATAGCCAATGGAGTAGTCTTTGTGTCTCTGAACAACTGGTTATCAATCTACAGTTTATTGACGATGAGAGCTACGCGTTACCCTTTCAATCTATTTTCATTGAAAATTGGATACAGAACTTTAAGCTGTTCTGTAATTTTCTTCAGGAACTGGTCGTTCATGCCAATTTTCGTGCCAGCAAGTCTTTTACACAGGCTTTTAACCATTATTTTATCTTTAAAGAAAGCAAATTTGGCAATGAATGGGTGTTCATACCTCTGCCCTCTGTCTGAAGCGGTTTACACGTTTGAGGAGGATTTTTTCAAGAGCTTCATGTGGGATCAGAAGCGCTGTAAGGAGGAACTCTCTAACTACAGTTTCAGGAACAACTTCTTCTTTCTCCTGGATACCTGTAAGTACCAGATTCTCTCTCATGGATCTAGTCTGTATGTCCAGTAAGGCTTCTCTCATACTGGTGTTCTCCTTTGTAAGTTCATTAACTTTGGTTTCAATCTTATTGACTGTCCCTTTTAGCATGTTTGTCTCTTTCACCAATGTCGCAGCTTTTTTGGCACTCAACGAGGCTTGCCTTCAACTCTTTTATATCCTTACTGACTAGTTAAAGTATACCCAGTTTGTTATTTATTGATTTGAACAGATCAGTTTCGACCTTTACCATTCCCGGAGGTGAAAATATAAAATCATCTGTGTCTAGAAGAGTCACGTTTTGAAATTAGGTTCCCTTGTCTTACTCTCCATCATGTTTGGGTGTTGTTGTTTTTGTAATATTTGTTGATACATTTCTCTAGTCTTATGATTTGTTTTGCGTTGTTATCCAGATTGAAGGTTGTTACCCACCAGATTGTGCAGTGCTAATATTTAGTCTATCTTACCGATATTGAATATTACATTTTTATCTTGGGGTGGTCTATATACAGTGCCTTGCGAAAGTATTTGGCGCCCTTGAACGTTGCAACCTTTTGCCACATTTCAGGCTTGAAACATAAAGATATAAAACTGTATTTTTTTGTGAAGAATCAACAACAAGTGAGACACGATCATGAAGTGGAACGACATTTATTGGATATTTCAAACTTTTTTAACAAATCAAAAACTGAAAAATTGGGCGTGCAAAATTATTCAGCCCCTTTACTTTCAGTGCAGCAAACTCTCTCCATAAGTTCAGTGAGGATCTCTGAATGATCCAATGTTGACCTAAATGACTAATGATGATAAATACAATTGACCTGTGTGTAATCAAGTCTCCGTATAAATGCACCTGCACTGTGATAGTCTCAGAGGTCTGTTAAAAGCGCAGAGAGCATCATGAAGAACAAGGAACACACCAGGCAGGTCCGAGATACTGTTGTGAAGAAGTTTAAAGCCGGATTTGGATACAAAAAGATTTCCCAAGCTTTAAACATCCCAAGGAGCACTGTGCAAGCGATAATATTGCAATGGAAGGAGTATCAGACCACTGCAAATCTACCAAGACCTGGCCATCCCTCTAAACTTTCAGCTCATACAAGGAGAAGACTGATCAGAGATGCAGCCAAGAGGCCCATGATCACTCTGGATGAACTGCACAGATCTACAGCTGAGGTGAGAGACTCTGTCCATAGGACAACAATCAGTCGTATATTGCACAAATCTGGCCTTTATGGAAGAGTGGCAAAAAGAAAGCCATTTCTTAAAGATATCCATAAAAAGTGTTGTTTAAAGTTTGCCACAAGCCACCTGGGAGACACACCAAACATGTGGAAGAAGGTGCTCTGGTCAGATGAAACCAAAATTGAACTTTTTAGCAACAATGCAAAACGTTATGTTTGGCGTAAAAGCAACACAGCTCATCACCCTGAACACACCATACCCACTGTCAAACATGGTGGTGGCAGCATCATGGTCTGGGCCTGCTTTTCTTCAGCAGGGACAGGGAAGATGGTTAAAATTGATGGGAAGATGGATGGAGCCAAATACAGGACCATTCTGGAAGAAAACCTGATGGAGTCTGCAAAAGACCTGAGACTGGGACGGAGATTTGTCATCCAACAAGACAATGATCCAAAACATAAAGCAAAATCTACAATGGAATGGTTCAAAAATAAACATATCCAGGTGTTAGAATGGCCAAGTCAAAGTCCAGACCTGAATCCAATCGAGAATCTGTGGAAAGAACTGAAAACTGCTGTTCAAATGCTCTCCATCCAACCTCACTGAGCTCGAGCTGTTTTGCAAGGAGGAATGGGAAAAAATGTCAGTCTCTCGATGTGCAAAGCTGATAGAGACATACCCCAAGCGACTTACAGCTGTAATCGCAGCAAAAGGTGGCGCTACAAAGTATTAACTTAAGGGGGCTGAATAATTTTGCACGCCCAATTTTGCAGTTTTTGATTTGTTAAAAAAGTTTGAAATATCCAATAAATGTCGTTCCACTTCATGATTGTGTCCCACTTGTTGTTGATTCTTCACAAAAAAATACAGTTTTATATCTTTATGTTTGAAGTCTGAAATGTGGCAAAAGATCGCAAAGTTCAAGGGGGCCGAATACTTTCGAAAGGCACTATAGCTATGTTGAGGCCGCCATCTTGCCACTTCCGTTGCTCACTGCCCATGAGCATCTAACTGGACTCTAATGCAAACACTCTCTCTTGATCCTATGTAAGATTTATCTCCTTGTAATTAAACAAAATGTGTTCATGTACTTTAAAGGGGAGGTAATAGGGAATAGGGTGCCATTTGGGACGCATACCCCTTCTCTTTGTGTTCCCAAGGATTCCAAGCCCACAATTAGTTTGTTACCTTTCCTTTGAGGGTAACATCTTTCCTGGAGGAGGAAAAGAACCCGGAAGAATTTTGGGGGAGGACTTGGATGCTCCCTTGTCGGGGAGGTTGTGGGGTGAGAAAGTGACACAGTCCCACATAGGGTGTGTTAGGTTGGGTATGAGTGTATGTGTGTGAGGTTACCAATATTGGGTTGTTGTTTGGTGTGGGTTGTGAGTGGTAAGAGGTGGTGACTTGCTCTGGTACTAACAAACCCAGGGTAATGGCCCCTACGTGGATTGTGTCAAACCCTTTATAACACTAACATAAAACTGTTATCCAAAACAAAAACCCTCTCCTGAATGACATACCATTTATTCTGTATCTATAATGGAAAATGACCATTTGTACCCTCTTTCTGTCACTTGCATATGGGCGAAGGCTTGTTTTACTCACAGCATTGTCAGATATCCTCTCTGTCTCCTCTAATCAGCAGTACAGCTGTGTTAAGCTAAGGAGGAACGAAAGTCATCTGGAGCCCTGTATGGTCTCTGGCTATGTGTTTACTTTGACATCTGTGCCCGCTTTGGCTTTGCCATCCTGTGTCACACTCCACTCCCATAGCACAGACTCTTTGATTTGCCACATGAGACCCTGTCTCCTGCTGGGTTGGACTCATTAGTGTGTCTCTACAACCACCATCACTATGAAGACATTCTAGTTCCACCTGCTGTAGGCTTACCCTCTCTGACTGCACCCACAACATGGAACTTGATAGACAGCATTGAATTTGATCCTTATCTAAGCATGCATCTGCAAACTTTCTCAAATTGTTTTGGGGAGTTGTGAGTGTGAAACTAAAGAAAAATATAAACTGTTCATACATACTTCAATAGTCTTCATACAGTACAGCCTACCATTTCTATTTTATATTAATACCTTTGCTTTTTCGATCTGGTCACTAACAGCATTGCAACAACTTACAACTGTACAGCATTGCAACAACTTCTTGTTATAAAAACATCTAATAGGTGCAACAGAGGCAACTTTTTGGTTATCTTGACTGTTGACCAGTCATCATCGTTGGCCACTCATCATCGTTGGCCGTCAAAGGCGGGCGCACATATCCAGATTAATGACCAGAAAGTGCTTGGTGAATTTTCCCTGGGTTTGCCTGCCAAAAACAGAGTCCCCTACCTATATTAATATTATCCATATAAAGTACCGTTTAGCAATATGCTACAGACTAGTATTTGCCACCACAATAAGATACCTGGTGATTGCATTGACCATTTTTACATTTCAGATAGGCCTAGTTTGGGCGGGTTATAATTACATAACTCAGTGGCGGTATTTCAAATGTCTAAAGATAGCTGTAACATCGTACAACCTTCAATACAAATGGGATGAAGATGTAGCATATTCTGGCAAGATAATTACAGTTGTAGTCGGAAGTTTACATACACTTAGGTTGGAGTCATTGAAACATTTTTCAAACACTCCACAAATATCTTGTTATTAACCAACTATAGTTTTGGCAAGTTGGTTAGGACATCTACCTTGTGCATGACACAAGTCATTTTCCAACAATTGTTTGCAGACAGATCATTTCACTGTATCACAATTCCAATGGGTCAGAAGTTTACATACACTAAGTTGACTGTGCCTTTAAACAGCTTGGAAAATTCCAGAAAATAATGTAATGGCTTTAGAAGCTTCTGATAGCCTAATTGACATCATTTGAGTCAATTGGAGGTGTACCTGTGGATGATTTCAAGGCGTACCTTCAAACTCAGTGCCTCTTTGCTTGACATCATGGGAAAATCAAAAGAAATCAGCCAAGACCAAAAAAAGTGGTAGACCTCCACAAGTCTGGTTTATCCTTGGGAGTAATTTCCAAACACCTGAAGGTACCATGTTCATCTGTACAAACAATAGTACGAAAGTATAAACACCATGGGAATACCAAGCCGTCATACCTGTCACGGCTGTTGAAAGGAGAGGACCAAGGTGCAACGTGGTGTGCGTACATTTTCCTTTTATTAATCAAAATGACGGCGAACAAAATCAAACCGTGAAGCTCAAAGACTATGTTCCCTAAACAAAGTCAACTTCCCACAAACACAGGTGAGAAAAAGGATATCAAAGGTTTCCCAATCAGAGACAACGATAGACAGCTGTCCTTGATTGAGAACCATAAAACATGGACATAGAAAACATAGAAATAGAAGATCATAGAAACAGAAAACATAGAATTCCCACCCAAACTCACGCCCTGACCAAACCATAGAGACATAAAAAGGATCTCTAAGGTCAGAGTGTGACAATACCGTTCAGGACGGAGAGATGTTCTGTCTCCTAGAGATGAACGTACTTTGGTCTGAAACGTGCAAATAAATCCCAGAACAACAGCAAAGGATCTTGTGTAGATGCTGTATGAAACAGGTACATAAGTATCCATATACACAGTAAAACGAGTCCTATATCGACATAACTTGAAAGGCCTCTCAGCAAGGAAGAAGCCACTGCTCCAAAACCGCCACAAAAGCCAGACTATGGTTTGCAACTGCACATGGGAGTCTGATGAAACAAAAATAGAACTGTTTGGCCATAATGACCATCATTGTGTTTGGAGGAATAAGGGGATGCTTGCAAGCCGAAGAACACCATCCACCATCATGTTGTGGGGGTGCTTTGCTGCAGGAGGGACTGGTCCTCTTCACAAAATAGATGGCATCATGAGGGAGGAAAATTATGTGGATATATTGAAGCGATATCTCAAGACAGCAGTCAGGAAATTAAAGCTTGGTTGCAAATGGGTCTTCCAAATCGACAATGACCCCAAATATACTTCCAAAGTTGTGGCAAAATGGCTTAAGGACAACAAAGTCAAGGTAGTGGAGTGGCCATCACAAAGCCCTGACCTCAATCCTATAGAAATTGTGTGGGCAGAACTGAAAAAGCGTGCACGAGCAAGGAGGCCTACAAACCTAAAAACATAAAAAGGATCTCTAAGGTCAGAGTGTGACAATACCGTTCAGGAAGAAGAGATGTTCTGTCTCCTAGAGATGAACGTACTTTGGTCTGAAAATAAATCCCAGAACAACAGCAAAATTTTATGGGCAGAACAAAAAAAGTGTGCGCGAGCAAGGAGGCCTACAAACCTGACTCAGTTTCACCAGCTCTGTCAGGAGGAATGGGCCAAAATTCACCCAAATAATTGTGGAAAGCTTGTGGAAGGCTACCCAAAACGTTTGACCAAAGTTAAACAATATTAAAGGCAATGCTACCAAATACTAATTGAGTGTATGTAAACTTCTGACCCACTGGGAGTGTGATGAAAGAAATAAAAGCTGAAATAAATCATTCTCTCTACTATTCTTTTGACATTTCACAGTCTTAAAATAACGTGGTGATCCTAACTGACCTAAGACAGGGAAATTTACTAGGATTAAACGTCAGGAATTGTGAAAACTGAGTCTATATCAAAAACAACTTTCTATTGCTGAATTAAAACATGCAATTTGTCTAATCAGAGGCATATGCTTACGCCCATCCACCATCCATGTCCACAACGCCCGAGCAAAACCGAAACCTACTTCAAGGTTCCAGTGCTGACTGTTGCGCCTAGTGGACGGTTTCCAAGTCATTTCCCAATGTCCGAAGACATGGGTGGATGTCGAAAACTGACTTGTAGCACGGGTGACCTGCCAGGGAAAAACACTATTGACTTTCCTGCTTCACTATTGACCCCCCCCCCCCCCCAAAAAAAAAATATGAAGTTCACCTTGTTTCTCTTGTTGCTTCTGCCGCCTGACCCCCACTCCAACCCTGCTAGCAGATCAGAGACGGTATCTCAGGACTCGACTGTAAGGTGATGAGCCTCCCTTCCTTTCCTTTTCAGGAAGAAAAGGCGGCCTCACGTGACATGGGGTAATTTTCATACCTGTCACATTGGTAATGTAGTATCGCTTTCATGTCGGGGCCCCAAATAGAGAGAGAGAGGATTCAGTCTACCTCGTCTACTGCTGTACCTTCAGCAGGAAGAGAGAGGTGAGGGAGATTTGGAGGAGGAAATGTTACCCTCGCAAATGTCTGATCCATCTCATACCCTGTGTTGAAGAGGTGGGGGTTAGCTACATTATGGGTAAACCATACGTAACAGAAAGCACCCAGCAGAACAAAAAACACAGGTTCCCCTCACCCCCCTTCTATCTCTTTCTCCCTCTCTTCCTCCCCCTTTTTCTCTCACACTCTCCCTCTCTCTCTCTCTTTCTCCCTCTCTCCATTCCCTCACATTTCATTTCAGGTTTTGTAATAACACCAGACCAGAGATGGGACCTTCAGGAGCTCATGGTTAATGGCTGTATTACATTGTTAACGCACAGAGGTTGTGTGGGGGTGGGTCAGAGAGAGAGAAAGAGAGAATACCAGCAAGCAAGTACTGGTGTCATCTGCATCCCGACAATATTTATGTCTTTGATACCAGAACCCCTGCCAGAGGGCCAGGCGTTAGTGACAGGCCGACAGTATGTGTGAAAACAGTGTTTGTGCATCTGTCTAAGTCTGTGTGCGTGAGTGTGCGCGTGTGTGTGACTGGTGCGCAGGGGCCATTCAGGGCAGGAAGGAGGGGGCACTCTTTTCTTCTTGTCCTGCCACCTCTGTGAGACATTGGAAAAAGGGAGGGATGTAATAGAATGGAAGGAGGGATGGAGGGTGAAAATTGCAATAGCAAGATTATGGAAGATTACTGCGCAGAGGCAGGAGCCTGGACCTGGGTTGGATGTGAGAGAGAGGCTTTTATCCAGCCTGGAAGACAAAGGAGCTACCGGTGATGATCCTGGGTACACCCCTGCCTTCGCCCTGTCGGATGGTGGGTGGGGTGTTAGGGAGGCAAGAGGTTGGAGGGGGGATGTTAGGGAGGGAGGAGGGGGTGTTAAGATGGTAGGCAAGGGGTCGGAGAAAGAGGGTGGGGGCTCTCACAAATTACTGCTCAGTCTCTAATGGGAGCCTCTCGCTTGCTCTCTATGTCTCACTCCTTGTTTGTTTCAGACAGGCTGTGTAATTACAGACTTTTAACATTAGAGAAGGCTGGGTGTCTTACTCTTATAGGACAGAGATGTGTCGTTTTGTGTGGGTAGCCTAACTGACTGTGTGTGAAGGATTGGGTGACTTTCATGTCTCACGTTCCACTTCCTTCGTGTGTGTGTGTGTGTGTGTGTGTGTGTGTGTGTGTGTGTGTGTGTGTGTGTGTGTGTGTGTGTGTGTGTGTGTGTGTGTGTGTGTGTGTGTGTGTGTGTGTGTGTGTGTGTGTGTGTGTGTGTCCACCATCAGTCTCTGCCATCCACTGTGCAGTATCTCATGACCAGCACCGGGCCATCTGGACTTCCTCATCCTCGACCTACGCTAAGTGCCAAATGGCACCCTATGTTCTATGTAGTGCACTACTTTTGGACAGTGCTCAAACGGCTTTCGTTAGTGGTAGTGCACTATGTAGGAACTAGGATGCCATTTGGGATGCAGACATTCTACTCCCATTTCACAGGCGCTCTGCACTAACGCTGCTCATACAGTTTAGACACACACGGATACACACACGAATTCAAACATATATACCCAAAACACATTCGATCATTCTCCAGCTAACCGTATGAGCTCTCAGAAAGATTACCCAAACATCATAAGCATTGGAACAATACACAAGCTAAACATAGGGGCACTCCTATTACAATTTTTTAAAGCCGTTGTTTTGGTGGCGTTTTCATATGATGCACACTTGTTTGAAGTGAATGAATACAAGGGGCATTAAGATGATTGAACCTGTGTGGAGTGTGTATAGCGTATAGTGTATAGGTCGATGCCATTTCAAACATCTCAACCTTTATTGATGTGTTAGGAAGTGCGCATTCATTTCTGAAATGTATGTGGTTGCACGGTGGTTTGAATGTTATGACTAGAGTTATGACTACAGGTTGACTAGAGTTTTTCCGAGGCATATTTAGCTTTGAATGGTAGAAATGTACCCAAAGGCTGAAAATAGTCCCCTAGCCCTCCAAAACAGCTAGTCTCCTTGGGGCTCTTACCTCTATAGTCTCCTCCCCACCCTCTAGGGGCTATTCCATCTGTCTTCTCCAACCCTCCTCTACTCATGGTGATAAGCCTCTGTCTCAGGAGCTTTAGGACCTGTCTCCTAAATATCCTTGAGCTAAGACCATAATCTCAGGCAGAAATTTGAGCAACAGGTTTAATGGACTATAATGCTGACAAAACTTTCCCCCAACGCACCAAGGCAACCTGCATGGGTACTTTCTCTGTTTCTTTCTCTCTCACTTTCTCTCTCTTTCACTGTTTCTTTCTTTTGCTCCACTCCCCTCTCTCTCTTCTTTCTCTCTACTTTTTCTCTATGACTTTCTGTCTCTCTGTTTTCTGATCATTTTGCTATCTCTCTCTCTCCCTCCCTCTCCAATCTGTAGTCTTCCTGCACAGGTCTTTCAGTGGAGGATGATTCCACCGCTTGCTGGCTGCATATGATTGTGACTGAAGCTTTGTTAGGTGACCTCCTGATCTGCCACGGCTGGCCTCTACTACAATATTCAGGGAATGGAGACTATTATGGTTGCATACCGTATTCCCTATATAGTACGCTGCTTCTGACCAGAGCCCTATGGGCCCTGGTCAAAAGTAATGCACTATAGAAAATATGGTGCCATTTGGGACGGCTTGATGGCTTATACTTATACTCATATATAACCTCACTGATGGTTGGTTCATACATTACGCTTATCTGTGCGTAGAACACACACACACACACGTACACACACACACACACACACACACACACACACACACACACACACACACACACACACACACACACACACACACACACATACATAACCACCCATAATTGCACCACCACCAGTAAAAGGAGGGGGGGTGTTTAGATGTTTAGAATTGGATGACACTCTATCTCACTGACAGCTCGATGCCTGTTGGTCTAATGAGACGATTGTTCCCATTGTCTTCCCCAAACGGAGACTCAAGTTTTGTTCAGCCTGACACTTGTTGTCACCACCTGGTTGGCTTATGGGACCTGTGTGTGTGCGTGTGCGTGTGTGTGGGCTCTCACACCACCTGGCTGGCTCATGGGACTTTTCATTTTGGTGACCCGCTCCTCCCCTCCTGCATTCAACGTTGCCGGTATACTATCCACCGGTCCTGGGATCCATCATTACGCACACCTGGCATCAATCATTTACGCGCACCTGCACGCCAACGCCACCCCTTCCCTGTGTTCTGCTGGTGACTAAATCCGCCAGGTCACCTGTGATACAAGTCAGTATTCGACGTCCATCCATGTCTGAGGACGTTGGGAGATGATGTGGAAACTGGCCACAAGGGGCAACAGGAAGCGCTGTTACCTTGAAGTTGATTTATGTTTTTTTAGGGCGGATGGGCTTAAGCATCTGCCTCTGAAAAGCATCTGCCTCTGGTTGCGAATACATATCCAGTGACAGAAAGTTGTTTTTGAGGTTTTAGTTTTAAACCTATCCCAAACGTTAACCCTTTCCTTAACCATTCAGAATTCATGTCTTACCTTAAGATTTCAAAGTTAATGCCAAAAAATAACCCTAACCTTAAAAATGTGGAGTTAATGCCTAAACTTAACCTTACACACTCAACATCGAAATTTGACGTTTGAGAAATATGGATGAGCGTTTAATTCTGAAGTGCGACTGTGAGATCTAGTTAGACTAAACTGCTATCCTGTCATGACAACGTTACAGTAAGAACTGGTAACTGCAGAGGAAGAGGTGGAATTACCTCAAATAATAAATGGTGGAGTCTTTCTACTCATTCTTTAAGGGGTTTAGTTGGTGGTAAAGCAGGGTTGGTTTATGCAGAGCGTCTGTCACACCGGGCTAAAGAACTGAAAACTCCAGGGGTTCTGGACATTCTAACCTAGCATCCCTCAATAATTACGTCATGGAAGGGGCTGTGTTCTATGTTCTAGAGCTAACGTGTACTCGAGTGTAATACAACTGTCCATGAATCTGCTGTTAATGTTATATTTATCATATTACACTGTTGCGCTGAACTGTGCCTGAATCTAACGCCATTGTACCATACTCTATTTACTTAGAAAAAATGGTTCAGCTGTCCCCATAGGAGAACCCTTTTTGGATCCAGGTATAACCCTTTCGGGTTTCATGTAGAGCCAAACCTCTGCATGGAACGAAAAAGAGTTCTACCTGGAAACAAAATGTTTTTTCTACCAGTGGGGATACCTGAAGAACCCTTTTAGGATCTGGATAGAAAATGTTGATCCAATTGGTCAGAAATACCGTGTAGATATCGTTAATGTTGTAAATGATTATTGT
This sequence comes from Oncorhynchus masou masou, assembly GCF_036934945.1. Classification (NCBI taxonomy): domain Eukaryota; kingdom Metazoa; phylum Chordata; class Actinopteri; order Salmoniformes; family Salmonidae; genus Oncorhynchus; species Oncorhynchus masou. Next base: position 38,474,763 of record NC_088239.1, on the reverse strand, counting down.
ACAGTGGTTCCTCCTTTAAAAGTTGTGAGCTTGCACCGCGGGACTTAGAGGTACCCAGCATCACGGCTTCATTGCTCCAAACCACCACAAGGGGGAGTTAGAGCACTCATTATGCATTTGAGTCCCAAGGTTTTTATGTGATCAATCATATCGAGTGGTTCCAATGACGAATTTTGATGTGAGCCACACTTGCCTCGTGGCGTTCTTCAACAAAGATGGCTGACAAAACATTACAGTGGAACCAGATGCACGTTGTTATAACGTTATAATGAGTCCAGAAAAAATGTACAATTGAGAGAAATAGTTACTTAATGCAGAGACAACCGTTTGTGCATATGTTTTTGTAAAGTTAATTTATGAAAATCTCTATTTAGCAAGTTATCTGACTAGCTGTTTTTTGCCAGCTAGCTAGTGTTAGGAGAATTCATTTGTAATTTGTGTGGTTTAATGTTTTAGGGACTCCTGAGAAAACCAGCACCAAGCTGTCGTCTTGTGAAACAGTGGATGTAAAGAATCTAGCGAGCTAAAGCATTTACTGCAAATTGAATGTACAATTATGTAAGCTTGCCTTGCAATGCAGCTGAAGTAACATAGCTAGCTAACTATTAACTTGCTTATTTTGTAGTGGAGGATAAAAATAACTGTATGTCTATGGATGTGTAGCTAGCTACAGTATGTAGCCGATCTGTGTATGGACCCTAAAACGTTAGGTTCTGAACTAATATTCTTACCAAGCTATGAGACTCAGCTATCATAGTTGTATCAACTTCAAGTCTGAATGGCATTGATGAAGCCTATGGATAGAGTAGAATGGACTAGTAGGATGGACTTCCGGCGCCGACAGAGATGGCCGCCTCGCTTCGTGTTCCTAGGAAACTATGCAGTTTTTTGTTTTTTTACGTGTTATTTCTCACATTAGTACCCCAGGTCATCTTAGGTTTCATTACATACAGTCGAGAAGAACTACTGAATATAAGATCAGCGTCAACTCACCATCAGTACAACCAAGAATATGACTTTCGCGAAGCGGATCCTGTGTTCTGCCTTTCACCCAGGACAACGGAATGGATCCCAGCCGGCAACCCAAAAACACGACTCCGTAAAAGAGGGAAACGAGGCGGTCTTCTGGTCAGACTCCGGAGACGGGCACATCGTGCACCACTCCCTAGCATTCTTCTCGCCAATGTCCAGTCTCTTGACAACAAGGTTGATGAAATCCGAGCAAGGGTAGCATTCCAGAGGAACATCAGAGACTGTAACGTTCTTTGCTTCACGAAAACATGGCTCACTGAAGAGATGCTATCGGAGTCGGTGCAGCCAGCGAGTTTCTCCACGCATTGCGCCGACAAAAACAAACATCTTTCTGGTGAGAAGAGGGGTGGGGGCGTATGCCTTATGGCTAACAAGACATGGTGTGATCACAGAAACATACAGGAACTCAAATCCTTCTGTTCACCTGATTTAGAATTCCTCACAATCAAATGTCGACCGCATTATCTACCAAGAGAATTCTCTTCGATGGTAATCACAGCCGTATATATTCCCCCCCAAGCAGACACATCGATGGCTCTGAACGAACTTTATTTGACTGTTTGCAAACTGGAATCCATACATCCTGAGGCTGCATTCATTGTAGCTGGGGATTTTAACAAGGCTAATCTGATAACAAGACTCCCTAAATTGTATCAGCATATCGATTGCGCAACCAGGGCTGGCAAAACCTTGGATGAATGTTATTCTAACTTCCGTGATGCATATAAGGCCCTGCCCCGCCCTCCTTTCGGAAAAGCTGACCACGACTCCATTTTGCTGATCCCTGCCTACAGACAGAAACTAAAACAAGAAGCTCCCACGCTGAGGTCTGTCCAACGCTGGTCCGACCAAGCTGATTCCACACTCCAAGACTGCTTCCATCACGTGGACTGGGATATGTTTTGTATTGCGTCAGACAACAACATTGACGAATACGCTGATTCGGTGTGTGAGTTCATTAGAACGTGCGTTAAAGATGTCGTTCCAATAGCAATGATTAAAACATTCCTAAACCAGAAACCGTGGATTGATGGCAGCATTCCCGTGAAACTGAAAGCGCGAACCACTGCTTTTAATCAGGGCAAGGTGACTGGTAATATGACCGAATACAAACAGTGCAGCTATTCCCTCCGCAAGGCTATCAAACAAGCTAAGCGTCAGTATAGAGACAATGTAGAATCTCAATTCAACGGCTCAGACACAAGAGGTATGTGGCAGGGTCTACAGTCAATCACGGACTACAAAATGAAAACCAGCCCAGTCACGGACCAGGATGTCTTGCTCCCAGGCAGACTAAATGACTTTTTAAACGTGCCCGCTTTGAGGACAATACAGTGCCACTGACACGTCTGCTGTTCCCACGAGACGGCCTACAGGGAGGAACTGGCTGAGGGCCCTCGGAGTGTGGTGTCAGGAAAATAACCTCCCACTCCAGCAGAGGGTCCAACACCCCCACACTATCCACATCGATGGAACAGTAGTGGAGAGGGTAGTAAGTTTTAAGTTCCTCGGCATACACATCACAGACAAACTGAATTGGTCCACTCACACAGACAGCATCGTGAAGAAGTGGCGCAGCAGCGCCAGGAAAATCTTCAACCTCAGAAGGCTGAAGAAATTTGGCTTGTCACCAAAAGCACTCACAAACTTCTACAGATGCACAATCGAGAGCATCCTGGCGGGCTGTATCACCGCCTGGTACAGCAACTGCCCCGCCCACTACCGTAAGGCTCTCCAGAGGGTAGTGAGGTCTGCACAACGCATCACCGGGGGCAAACTACCTGCCCTCCAGGACACCTACACCACCCGATGTTACAGGAAGGCCATAAAGATCATCAAGGACAACAACCACCCGAGCCACTGCCTGTTCACCCGCTATCATCCAGAAGGTGAGGTCAGTACAGGTGCGTCAAAGCTGGGACCGAGAGACTGAAAAACAGCTTATATCTCAAGTCCATCAGACTGTTAAACTGCAACCACTAACATTGAGTGGCTGCTGCCAACACACTCACTCAACTCAAGCCACTTTAATAATGGGAATTGATGGGAAATGATGTAAAATATATCACTAGCCACTTTAAACAATGCTACCTAATATAGTGTTTACATACCCTACATTATTCATCTCATATGTATACGTATATACTGTACTCTATATCATCTACTGCATCCTTATGTAATACATGTATCACTAGCCACTTTAACTATGCCACTTTGTTTACATACTCATCTCATATGTATATACAGTACTCGATATCATCTACTGTATCTTGCCTATGCTGCTCTGTACCATCACTCATTCATATATCTTTATGTACATATTCTTTATCCCATTACACTTGTGTATAAGACACTAGTTTTGGAATTGTTAGTTAGATTACTTGTTGGTTATTACTGCATTGTCGGAACTAGAAGCACAATCATTTCGCTACACTCGCATTAACATCTGCTAACCATGTGTATGTGACAAATAAAATTTGATTTGATTTGATTTGAATATAATAACTTTATTGTGCCAAGGATGCAAATCCTATATACACATGTACTGTATGTTATTACCATGCATGAGATTCCTACATTTTAGCCTGTACATTGAATATATTCACTGATCATGTACTCTTCCTTGGCAAATAAAGGTGCGGTTCAGGTATGAATCTCTGAGACATTATTTTTCAATCATATCAAACTCCATTATTTGAATGATGCTGTGTCTGCATGTATGTATTACAATTATACACGTCAACAGTGTTTACCACTCCTGCTCCTGGGACATCAATGATTACACATTGTACCTATGCAATAGACTAAAAACATGATTGATTTGTAATTCATATATACAGAAAAAAAACAATGCCTATCTAACTGCCTTCATCTGCATTAATCTGAGGACAGGATAGTATTTCAATTAGATACTTAATTTCAACCAGTGGAGAATGTGAAATGCTTTATTGAAAGAAGTTCATTGTCAAGGTGTTATAAATACATAAATGCATTATAACTATGATAATTGTAACATTATAAATACAAGTTCAATCTGTACTTCAATGCACATATGGTGTGCATTATAAAACAAGGAAGAAAGACAAGGTGGGGAGAGAGGTGTAGAAGACAAAAAGGGAAAGAGTTATGAACAGCGGCAGACAGCAAATGAATCATGAATTACAGTGCTACCCTAATATTCTCTCAGTTCATCACAATTGGACTGGCTTCCTCTCTCACATCAAAACATACCTGCAGAAGAGTGACAGATAGATAAAGAGAGAACATGATTAACTGTTTTGGGATAGGGTTAGCATTTTCACTTTGGATGAATAGCGTGCCCAGAGTGAACTGCCTCCTACTCTGTCCCAGATGCTAACATATGCATATTAGCATCTAATTAGCATATTAGCATAATATTTTCTAAAACTGTTTGAATGATGTTTGTGAGTATAACAGACAAATCCAACCAGGAAGTGGGAAATCTGAGGTTTGTAAACAGTGTCTATGGGGTCAAGTTGCACTTCCTAAGGCTTCCACTTCCTAAGGCTTCCACTTCCATAAGAAAGCTGTTAAAACAATCAATATGTGTGCATCTTTTAAGGTCTTGTATAATCTGTCATTTGTTGTACCCCCTCGCATATGTTATGATTGTCTGTTTGTATACTTCATATATGCATACAGATTTTTCTCCAATAAAAATTTATAAAAAAAGGAACAGCAATTTTTTGCAAGTCGAGGAGGGGTAATAACTGAACAATAAGACTATTCAACCTTTACTAAAGAATAGTCTAATAGCTTGGTCACAAACCAGATTTGCCCTAACGACCAAGGGGTAGCTTGCTACTCAATGTAATAAAGTAATTACTTTTCAAATAAGTTAACTTACATGTTATGTTGGCTGACAAGTTTTTAGCTACGCTATCCTTACGAACCACATAACATATCATTACAGCAGTATGTACCGGTATGTTAGCTAGCTACCTAACGCTAGTTGTTACACATCAAACTTGCCAGTATATTAACTATAGGCTATCTAACTACCCAACGTTTATTGACTTGATTATTCCCGTCATTCTTGGCTTAGCTAAAAGGTAGAGTCGTTGTGCTTTCTCAATGTACATTCGGGTGCTTGCATAAATTTGCTCTGGCTATCTATAGGTTGGACAATAAAACGAGTCAAAATTCACCCATGGCTGAAAACGGCTTAAGAACATTGGCTAAATTGGAACACTATAGCTTGAGCCCATAGCAAATTAATGGAATCGAACGTTCGCAGAGCCTGTTTTGACTGGAGTGATGCTTAGAATTCCATAAAAGATGTATCTCTTTTTATTTTACCACTACAATCTGTTTGTCAGATAAAACTGGAAAAAAAAAACTTGTGTAGAAAGTAAACATCCGCACCTCGATGGTGTCAACTGTGCTTATGTCTGCGTAATGAAAAAGTAGGGAAAAATAACAACTTTTGACTATTTCTGGTCTAGCGAGCGATGACAAACGAGCTTGCTGCCAGACTTACATAATTACAAAGAGGAGATTCTCCTGATTTAACATGGTGCCCATGTAACAGTTTTTCTTCTGTCCCTCTCCTCGCCCCTACCTGGGCTTGAACCAGGGACCCTCTGCACACATAGACAACAACCACCCTCAAAGCATCGTTAGCCATCGCTCCACAAAAGCCAAGGCACTTGCAGAGCAAGGGGAACAACTACTTCCAGGTCTCAGAGCAAGTGACGTCACCAATTGAAACGCTATTAGCACACACCCCACTAACTAGATAGCCATTTCACACCAGTTACACTCGACTTGAAAAAAATCTAAATTTACACATTGCGAGATATTTGGCGATATAGATAGACATGCCTATACTTCCCCCATAGGAAACAATGGGAAGACCTGTAGAGTTCCAATATTATTTTTGATGTTTACATTTTGTTGTTTACATTTTAACTATAAAACAATGTGAGCAGGTCTCATTACCAACAATAGTGAAGCAGGCATTTTGTCGTTAAACAATAAGCTGGGAATAGAACGTTCGGACGGCGAGTTTGTGCCACGGTGCTCAATAGAACTTATAGGAGCTGGCAGGGGGGACACTAAAATAAGGCCTTACCAGTCTGCTAAGGGTAGGTAAAATGGTCAGAGTGTTCTCATTTGTGTAACTAAGTAGCTAGCCAACGTTAGCTTAGGTGCTTGACTGCCGTTGTAAGGACTGAAAGCTCAAATCAACCCTACCCCTCGGCCTGAACGTTTTCTCTGATTGGAAACACCATAATATTAATCTAATTAATTAAGCCAAATTTCTTAAAATCAATCCCATATACTATGTTATTACAAAAAAGTTTTTAAATTCTCTGGTAATGCCAATACGGAATACAATCAAATGCTTCTCAAAGATTCCCTCTGGTTGTCAAAACTAGCAATAACTTGCAGTAACAGAAGAAATGGCTGACAATTAAATGACGTGCCATAGAATGCTGCAGCAGCACGCATGGTGGTCCGCAGTATGACGCAACATTTAAAGGAGGAATCTCTGGAGCTTGAAACAGCATATTTTATATGGAATATCTACATTGGCGTATAAAGGCCCATTATCAGCAACCATCACTCCTGTGTTCCAATGGCACATTGTGCTAGCTAATCCAAGTTAATAATTTTAAAAGGCTAATTGATCATTAGAAAACCCTTTTGCAATTATGTTAGTACAGCTGACAACTGTTGTCCTGATTAAAGAAGCAATAAAACTGGCCTTCAACTGGCCTTCTTTAGTCTAGTTGAGTATCTGGAGCATCAGCATTTCATCACCAGTGCACCAGGCCATGGAGGATTACATCCAAGAGGCACTCCAACAAGGTTTTGTTCCGCACGTCCACCTCTCCTGCATCGGCTGTTTTTTTTCTTCATGGCCAAGAGGGTTACGTCCATATATATAGATTACAGAGGACTCAATGAAATCACCACAAAGTACCGTTAGCCTCTCCCGTTGATGCCGGCAGCCATAGAACAGCTCCGCGGGGCCCGGTTCTTTACCAAACTGGACCTGCGGAGTGCATACAATCTCATCCACATCCGGGAGGGGGATGAATGGAAGACTATAAGATGTTTGGTTGAGCCAATGCTCCGTCAGTGTTCCAGACATTCATTAATTAACGAGATGTTCAGGGACATGCTGGGACGCCGGGTAGTCGTGTATATCGATAACATCCTAGTCTACTCGGCTCCTCCGGAGGATCACGTTTGAGCAGTCCTGGAATACCTCCTGGCTTAACTATCTGTTCGTTAAGGCTGAAGAATTGCCAAATTCATCAGAAGGCAGTCTCCTTCTTAGACTACCAAATCAGCCCACAAGGAATGAGGATGGAATGACAAGAAGGTAGATGCTGTCAGGTCATGGCCAGTTCCAACCACCATAAAGGGGTTACAATGGTTTTTGGAGTTTGCCAACCTCTACTGCCATTTTATCAGGAACTTCAGCTCCGTCGACACCCCTCTCACCTCAAGGGCGGTCCCCGTAGGTTGGTGTGGAGTCCAGCAGCCAACATTTCACCTTGGCCCCATTGCTCAAACACCCAGATCCCACAATCTCCTTTGTGGTGGAGGTGGACGCTTCAGAGGTGGGCGTGAGGGAAGTTCTGTCTCAACAACAAGGTAATCCATAGAAATTGTATTCATGTGCCTACTACTCTAAGAAACTATCCCAGTGAGCCAGCACTCACTAACTGTCCTCCCGAGCGCATCTATGTTCCCACGGAGATAAGGGATCGGCTGCTAACCTGAGCACACACAGCTGTCGTTGCTGGACATCCAGGTATTTCTCGCACTACCCAATACATCTCTGAGAAGTACTGGTGGCCCACATTGGCACGGGACATCACTCGTTATGTCATCTCCTGTTCCGTATGTGCCCAAACCATACCCCCCCCAGAACGCTTAGCAGGGAAACTCCTTTCCCTTCCTGTGCTTCAGCGTCTCTGGTCCAATCTATCCATTGACGCTGTTACTGATCTCCCCTCTTCTGACGGTTTCACCACCATTTTGGTGGTTGTGGATAGATTTTCGAAATCTTGTCATTTAATCCTTCTTTCTGGTCTCCCCACTGCTCTCCAGGTCACTGAGTCACTATTCCAGCAGGTCTTCCGGCATTATGACCTTCAGGGGGACATCATGTCTGACTGTGGCCCCCAATTCACATCATGGCTATGGTGAGCCTTTATGGAGAAGCTCAGGGTCACGTTCAGCTTCACTTCCAGGCATAGGCCTCAGTCCAACGGGCAGGTGGATAGGAGGAACCAGGAGCTGGGGAGATTTCTGAGGAGTCACTGTCAGGACCAGCAGGGAAAGTGGGCTCGATTCCTTCCATTTTTTATTATTAAACGTACCACCTGGACTTGCTTTCCGACTCCCAGCATATACGTTACAGGCTTGTTAAGTTGAGGCATTAATTCTAAATTGTTAAATTAAGAGTTAAGGTTTGGAATAGGGTAAAAACAAAAATGACTCCACGGTTAAGTTTAGGCAGTAATTACGAATAGTTAAGAGTTAAGGTTTGGGATAGGGTTCAAATAAAACAATAAAAAAAACAAGCACCTATCACTGGGATTGAAAATGCAATCCTTGGAGCCGGATCTCGAAAGTTACGCCCATCCGGAACTTCCGTCCACAATGCCCAAGCAAAGTCCAAGCCGACATGATGGTATTAGAACTCACCGTTGCCCCTAGTGGCCCTATGGGCCCCGGTTCCGGGTTGGAGCGAGCGGTCGCATCTACACTTCGGTCCGCAGGTAGTATAACTTTTCATTACATTTCATTATAGTACAACGGTTTGATTTGTCTAATCTTAGCAATTTCTTCTTAGCTAGCTACATAGCCGTCTTTGTATCAAAGATAATTGCGTAATTATCGTATTTCGTCGTCCTAACGTAGTCTACACTGCTTTCTGCCCAGCAGCTAGCTAACGTCCACTAGCACAGCAGCTAGCTAACGTCCACTAGCACTGTAGAAACTATTACACTCAACGCACTCGATTAGTGTAGTGTTAGCTAGCTACATAGTTGTCTTTGCTGTCTTCGTATCCAAGGTAATTGTGTAGTTTAGAGTGTGTAGACTTAGAGTGATTATCTTAATTTACCGAGGTTAGCTAGCCAGCTATTTGTCGTCCTTAACGTAGAGTCACTGCTAGCTAGCTAGCCAACAGCTAGCCAACGTCTTCCGAATTGAACTTCAACAACCCGGTCAACATTCAACAGGTAGTATCACATTTTCATTTCACTTCATTACAGTACAACGGTTTGATTTGTTTGATCGTAGCTAGCTAGCTACATAGCCGTCTTTGTATCTAAGACAATTGTGTAGTCTGGAGCGATTTTCTAGGTTAGCTAGCCAGCTATTGTCTTTCTTTTAACGTAACGTTACGTAATCAACACTCGAATAGCAGCACTGTAGAAACTATTACACTCGACGGAACGACTTGATTAGTGTAGTGTCAACAACGTAGCCACTGCCAGCTAGCCTACTCCAGCAGTACTGTATCATTTCAATCATTTTAGTCAATAAGATTCTTGCTACGTAAGTTTAACGTTCTGAACATTCGATAAGTGTAGTCCACTTGTCATTCCAATCTCCTTTGCATTAGCGTAGCCTCTTCTGTAGCCTGTCAACTATGTGTCTATCTATCCCTGTTCTCTCCTCTCTGCACAGACCATACAAACGCTCCACACCGCGTGGCCGCACGACCCACGTGGAGTTCCAGGTCTCCGGTAGCCTCTGGAACTGCCGATCTGCGGCCAACAAGGCAGAGTTCATCTCAGCCTATGCCTCCCTCCAGTCCCTCGACTTCTTGGCACTGACGGAAACATGGATCACCACAGACAACACTGCTACTCCTACTGCTCTCTCTTCGTCCGCCCACGTGTTCTCGCACACCCCGAGAGCTTCTGGTCAGCGGGGTGGTGGCACCGGGATCCTCATCTCTCCCAAGTGGTCATTCTCTCTTTCTCCCCTTACCCATCTGTCTATCGCCTCCTTTGAATTCCATGCTGTCACAGTTACCAGCCCTTTCAAGCTTAACATCCTTATCATTTATCGCCCTCCAGGTTCCCTCGGAGAGTTCATCAATGAGCTTGATGCCTTGATAAGCTCCTTTCCTGAGGACGGCTCACCTCTCACAGTCCTGGGCGACTTTAACCTCCCCACGTCTACCTTTGACTCATTCCTCTCTGCCTCCTTCTTTCCACTCCTCTCCTCTTTGACCTCACCCTCTCACCTTCCCCCTACTCACAAGGCAGGCAATACGCTCGACCTCATCTTTACTAGATGCTGTTCTTCCACTAACCTCATTGCAACTCCCCTCCAAGTCTCCGACCACTACCTTGTATCCTTTTCCCTCTCGCTCTCATCCAACACTTCCCACACTGCCCCTACTCGGATGGTATCGCGCCGTCCCAACCTTCGCTCTCTCCCCCGCTACTCTCTCCTCTTCCATCCTATCATCTCTTCCCTCTGCTCATACCTTCTCCAACCTATCTCCTGATTCTGCCTCCTCAACCCTCCTCTCTTCCCTTTCTGCATCCTTTGACTCTCTATGTCCCCTATCCTCCAGGCCGGCTCGGTCCTCCCCTCCCGCTCCGTGGCTCGACGACTCATTGCGAGCTCACAGAACAGTGCTCCGGGCAGCCGAGCGGAAATGGAGGAAAACTCGCCTCCCTGCGGACCTGGCATCCTTTCACTCCCTCCTCTCTACATTTTGCTCCTCTGTCTCTGCTGCTAAAGCCACTTTCTTCCACTCTAAATTCCAAGCATCTGCCTCTAACCCTAGGAAGCTCTTTGCCACCTTCTCCTCCCTCCTGAATCCTCCTCCCCCTCCCCTCCCTCCTCCCTCTCTGCAGATGACTTCGTCAACCATTTTGAAAAGAAGGTCGACGACATCCGATCCTCGTTTGCTAAGTCAAACGACACCGCTGGTTCTGCTCACACTGCCCTACCCTGTGCTCTGACCTCTTTCTCCCTCTCTCTCCCAGATGAAATCTCACTTCTTGTGACGGCCGGCCGCCCAACAACCTGCCCGCTTGACCCTATCCCCTCCTCTCTTCTCCAGACCATTTCCGGAGACCTTCTCCCTTACCTCATCTCGCTCATCAACTCATCCCTGACCGCTGGCTACGTCCCTTCCGTCTTCAAGAGAGCGAGAGTTGCACCCCTTCTGAAAAAACCTACACTCGATCCCTCCGATGTCAACAACTACAGACCAGTATCCCTTCTTTCTTTTCTCTCCAAAACTCTTGAACGTGCCGTCCTTGGCCAGCTCTCCCGCTATCTCTCTCAGAATGACCTTCTTGATCCAAATCAGTCAGGTTTCAAGACTAGTCATTCAACTGAGACTGCTCTTCTCTGTATCACGGAGGCGCTCCGCACTGCTAAAGCTAACTCTCTCTCCTCTGCTCTCATCCTTCTAGACCTATCGGCTGCCTTCGACACTGTGAACCATCAGATCCTCCTCTCCACCCTCTCCGAGTTGGGCATCTCCGGTGCGGCCCACGCTTGGATTGCGTCCTACCTGACAGGTCGCTCCTACCAGGTGGCGTGGCGAGAATCTGTCTCCTCGCCACGCGCTCTCACCACTGGTGTCCCCCAGGGCTCTGTTCTAGGCCCTCTCCTATTCTCGCTATACACCAAGTCACTTGGCTCTGTCATAACCTCACATGGTCTCTCCTATCATTGCTATGCAGACGACACACAATTAATCTTCTCCTTTCCCCCTTCTGATGACCAGGTGGCGAATCGCATCTCTGCATGTCTGGCAGACATATCAGTGTGGATGACGGATCACCACCTCAAGCTGAACCTCGGCAAGACGGAGCTGCTCTTCCTCCCGGGGAAGGACTGCCTGTTCCATGATCTCGCCATCACGGTTGACAACTCCATTGTCTCCTCCTCCCAGAGCGCTAAGAACCTTGGCGTGATCCTGGACAACACCCTGTCATTCTCAACTAACATCAAGGCGGTGGCCCGTTCCTGTAGGTTCATGCTCTACAACATCCGCAGAGTACGCCCCTGCCTCACACAGGAAGCGGCGCAGGTCCTAATCCAGGCACTTGTCATCTCCCGTCTGGATTACTGCAACTCGCTGTTGGCTGGGCTCCCTGCCTGTGCCATTAAACCCCTACAACTCATCCAGAACGCCGCAGCCCGTCTGGTGTTCAACCTTCCCAAGTTCTCTTACGTCACCCCGCTCCTCCGCTCTCTCCACTGGCTTCCAGTTGAAGCTCGCATCCGCTACAAGACCATGGTGCTTGCCTACGGAGCTGTGAGGGGAACGGCACCGCAGTACCTCCAGGCTCTGATCAGGCCCTACACCCAAACAAGGGCACTCGTTCATCCACCTCTGGCCTGCTCGCCTCCCTACCACTGAGGAAGTACAGTTCCCGCTCAGCCCAGTCAAAACTGTTCGCTGCTCTGGCCCCCCAATGGTGGAACAAACTCCCTCACGATGCCAGGACAGCGGAGTCAATCACCACCTTCAAGAGACACCTGAAACCCCACCTCTTCAATCCTTCTCACCCCCCCCCCCCCTTAAATGATTTAGATGCACTATTGTAAAGTGGCTATTCCACTGATGTCAGAAGGTGAATTCACCAATTTGTAAGTCGCTCTGGATAAGAGCGTCTGCTAAATGACTTAAATGTAATGTAAATGTAGTACACTATATAGGGAATAAGGTGCCATTTGGGATGTATCCCAGTCCTTTCCCCCCCCCCCCTCCCTCCCTCAATTCCTCTGTTGGTGTTAAATGGGTGTGATTTTGATGAATGTCTCTCTGGCATGGAGAGTTGAAAGAGCAGGAGGGTGCTTTCCCAAATACAGTTTTGGTCAGTGGTATGTTATTTTCTTGTTCTCTTTCTTCCTCTCTCTCTATCTCTTCCTCCTGTGCAACTGTATACTAACCATTTTATCCGCCTCACTCCATATTTTCTACCATTATTTTGCCAGACTGCGTTCGTCTGTCTCTCTTGTTCTGTCTTTATATCACACTCTCTCTATCCTACCTCTTCTCTCTCTTTCTCTCACACACACACACACACACACACACACACACACACACACACACACACACACACACACACACACACACACACACACACACACACACACACACACACACACACACACACACACACACACACGGAGGAGTGAGGACTGTAATCTTGGCTGGGTCTTGGGATCTGTCTATACCCTACAATCTAGCAGGGTCATAATTGGGCCCCCACCAAGCGGAGGGGATTCTAAATCACTCCAGGGGTGGTTTGGCCTCCCTTCTTTCTTTTCCTCTTCTCCTTAAAGAGAGAGAGAAGGAAAAGCTCAATTTAGGTCGGTTTTGAAGGCTAAATTATAACTCTGCTACAGTTCCTTTTGCTGAGTCGTGTTTTGATATTTTCTCACTTTCTATCATCTTTATAAAAAGGGAGAAAAAAATGTAAGCTCTGAATTTCTCCTACAAAGGCTCTTCACTGAAAGAGGCCCATGTTGCAACGTCTTATAGACTACACACAGGAACTAACTTAAAGACAGAGAAACAGACAGGTAAGAAGCTTCTGAAAAGTACTACTACCAATAAATGGGAATGGGACTTGGCAACACATGTCCTTTTTTAGTGTCACAAAAAATTGACATTAAACTAACGCAACAAGTATTAGGTATGATATACAGTGACAAGACAAAGTATGTGAACCCTTTGTAAATACCTGGATTTCTGCATAGATTGGTCATACAATTTGATCTGATATTTATCTAGGTCACAACAATAGACAAACCGTCTGCTTAAACTAATAACACACAAACAAGTATACATTTTCATGTCTTTATTGAACAAACTGCGTCAACATTCACAGTGCAGGGTGGAAAAAGTATGTGAACCCTTGGATTTAATAACTGGTTGGCCATCCTTTGGCAGCAATAACCACAACTAAACGTTTTCTGTAGTTGCGGATCAGACCTGCACAATGGTCAGGAGGAATTTTGGACCATTCCTCTTCACAAAACTGTTTCAGTTCAGCAATACTCTTGGGATGTCTGGTGTGAACTGCTCTCTTGAGGTCATCCCACAGCATCTCAATCGGGTGGAGGTTAGGACTCTGACTGGGCCACTCCAGAAGGTGTATTTACTTCTTTTGAAGCCATTCTCTTGATTTACCTCTGTATTTTGGGTCGCTCTCCTGCTGCATCACCCAACTTTTGTTGAGCTTCAATTGGCGGACAGCCTAACATTCTCCTGCAAAATGTCTTGATAAACTTTGGAATTCATTTTTCTTTCGATGACAGCAAGCTGTCCAGGCCCTGAGGCAGCAAAGCAGCCCAGTTGGGATGAGGTTTTGATGTTGGTGCTGTGCCAATTTTTCTCCACACATAGTGTTGTGTGTTCCTTCCTAACAACTCAACTGTAGTTTCATCTGTCCACAGAATATTCTTCCAGTAGCACTGTGGAACATCCAGGTGCACTTATGCAAACTTAAGACATGCAGCAATGGTTTTTTTGGACAGCAGTGGCTTCTTCCGTGGTCTCCTCCCATGAAAACCATTCTTGTTTAGTGTTTTACGTATCGTAGACTCGTCAACAGAGATAGCATGTTAGCATGTTCCAGAGATTTCTGTAAGTCTTTAGCTGACACTAGAATTCTTCTTAACCTCATTGAACATTCTGCGCTGTGCTTGCAGTCATCTTTGCAGGATGGCCTCTCCTAGGGAGAGTAGCAATAGTTATGAACTTTCTCCATTTCTAGACCATTTGTCTTAACATGGAGATACTTTTGTAACCCTTTCCAGCTTCATGCAAGTCAACAATTCTTAATCTTAGGTCTTATGAGATCTCTTTTGTTCGAGGCATAGTTCACACCAGGCAATGCAATAGCAAACTCAAATTTTGTGAGTGTTTTTTAAAGGGCAAGGCAGCTCGAACCAACATCTCCAATCTCGTCTCATTGATTGGACTCCAGGTTAGCTGACTCCAAATAGCTTTTGGAGAAGTCATTAGCCTAAGGGTTCACATACTTTTTCCAACCTACACTGTGAATGTTTAAATTATGTATTCAATACAGACAAATACATTAATTTGTGTGTTATTAGTTTAAGCACACTGTTTTGGCTATTGTTGGGATATAGATGAAGATCAGATCAAATTTGATGACCAATATATGCAGAAATCCAGGTAATTCCAAAGCGTTCACATAGTTTTTCTTCCCACTGTATGTTCATTTCCTTCCTTTTCTATGAGTCAGGCCACACCCATGCATGCGCACAAGCACACACACATGTTGAGATTGTTGTTCTTGAACGTACTTTCCTCTCTGCCAGTCCCATGTGTAACATAGTTGTAATTAAGGGAGTGGCCCAATGTGTAAATGCTTGTCTGTTTCATTTGTTCAGGTTGGTGTGGCTACTGTGGCCTAGACCAAATTGATAATTAATTGTGAATATGTTTATGCTAGACATTGCCTGTAGACACTGGTACCTTCTCCCATGGCACGCCTCCTTAGGTATGTTGTGTATTTTTAGGATTGTGGAGTTTGAAACCATACTATTTACTGAGACTCACTGAGATGTTTCACCTATTGAATATTTGTCTGTGATAATGAGCTTTAGCCTTTGTCGACATTTGTGTTGAACACAAAGCCAAAAAGGTTTCTGAGAACAAGCTGTCATTGAGTTGCCAAAGTTGCTAAAAAATATAACCTATATTTTTTTGTATGATATCTGACTAGTTAGTCCCATGCTCCCCTTTCTGATTTTAAAGAACCTGTGTACTTTAGATTCGTCCCTCGCCTCGCATGTAAAAAAAAAAAAGAAAGAAAAAAAGGTAGTACAGCTACAGGAGTAGTTACAGTGCCTTCGGAAAGTATTCAGTCACCTGGACTTTTTCCAAATTATGTTACTTTACAGCAGTATTCTAAAATGGATGAAATAAAACAATTTCCTCATCAATCTCCACACAATACAACAATTAAGAAGCTAAAAACAGGTTTGTAGATTTTTTGCTAAGAATTCAGACCCGTTGCTATGAGACTCTAAATTGACCTCCAGTGCATGATGTTTCCATTGATCATCCTTGAGCTGTTTCTACAAAGGGAGGTTTTAGGGTGGAGGAGTGGGGGGTGGTGGAGGGGTGGAGTGAAGAGTTTGAGAGGTAGAAGGTTGGAGGGAGTGAACAAGTAGAGGGATGGAAGGTACTGGAGGGTGGAGGGTCAGGGGATTGTGCTTTGGCCACATGACATGGAGACAGTCTGCCATACTAAATACTGGTGTCATGTCTGCTCTGGAGCCTCTCTGCCCTGTCATTAGCTGTCCCAGGCAGAGCTGCACTCCCTCATTTCATCCAGTGGAACTTCCCCCAGAGTAGTGACTCAACCAAGGGAGGAGAGGAGGGACTGACAGCACTGGACTGGACTGACAGAAGCGAGAATAGAAACTCCATACACACACACGTGCACACACGCATGCACACACAAAAACTCAAATACACACACACACACATACAAAAAGCCCTGGACAGACCAGGACCAGTAATTGGCCCAGCATCATGCCCCCTAGGTGGGTATGCCTACCTGCCCTCTAAAAGTAGAGACTCAGAGCTACAAAATGGTATATCATACACTGCATTTGAGGAACAATGGGAAAGTAATAAGTAATTCTGCTTTGAACGTTGATCAACTTGTAAACTCACTTCTGAGAAAATCGCCTATGAATGTTTTTTATCTAGTGAAGAGCTCTTCTTTATCTACACCCATTCAGCATTGTTCACACCCTCTTTCAATCACTTGACGCTCTGGCCAAGTCATTGTCTACCTCTGGATAACATGAAAACAGCCTAACCAGCTCTGCTGGCAACAATTTCATTACGCTTTTTTGAAGACATATATATTTTATAAAAGCCGCGTCCGACAGGATTACAAACACAGACTCACCAACTCAAATAGACGGAAGCCTTCAATATGGCAGACCAATCCGAACTCCTCTCTCAGCATGCCCAGCCCACTCATTATCTCAGCCAATCATGGCTAGTGGGAAGGTTGCAAACTTTGTCTGTGGCTCAACCAACAAGGCTCATAATTTAAAAATTGTATTCATATTTACAGATGGCATTCAAGTTTGTTATTAGACACATGAAAGTTCACATGTTCGAGAAGGCATTTCGGCCAAAAAAACTTTAACTAGGGGGCAGTATTTTCATTTTTGGATAAAAAACGTTCCCGTTTTAAACGGGATATTTTGTCACGACAAGATGCTCGACTATGCATATAATTGACAGCTTTGGATAGAAAACACTCTGACGTTTCCAAAACTGCAAAGATATTGTCTGTGAGTGCAACAGAACTGATGTTACAGGCGAAACCCAGATAAAAATCCAACCAGGAAGTGCCTCATATTTTGAAAGCCCTGCATGCCAATGACTCCTTATATGGCTGTGAATGGGCTACGAATGAGCTTACTCTTTCTACGTATTCCCCAAGGTGTCTACAGCATTGTGACATCTTTTTACGCATTTATGTTGAAGAATAGCCGTAAGGGACAACATTGAGCAAGTGGTCACATGATGGCTCCCGCAGAAAATCTTGTGTAAAGTACACAAGTAGCCATTTTTCCAATCGCTTCTTATGAGAAACCAATTGTCCCGGTGGATATTTTATCGAATAGATATGTAAAAAACACCTTGAGGATTGATTCTAAACAACGTTTGCCATGTTTCTGTCGATATTATCGAGCTAATTTGGAAAAAAGTTTGGCGTTGTAGTGACCGCATTTTCCGGTCGATTTCTCAGCCAAACGTGAAGAACAAACAGAGCTATTTCGCCTACAATAATAATATTTTTGGAAAAAAGGAACATTTGCTATCTAACTGCGAGTCTCCTGAGTGAAAACATCTGAAGTTCTTCAAAGGTAAATTATTTAATTTGATTGCTTTTCTGATTTTTGTGAAAATGTTGCCTGCTGGTAGCAGAGCCTAGCAAAGCATTATGCCATGATAAACTTACACAAATGCTTGTCTAGCGTTGGCTGTAAAGCATATTTTGAAAATCTGAGATGACAGTGTGATTAACAAAAGGCTAAGTTGTGTCTCAATATATTTCATTTGTGATTTTCATGAATAGGAACATTTTCTAGGGATATTTATATTATATTATATATTTATGTCCGCTGCGTTATGCTAATTAGTTTGAGGCTATGATTACGCTCCCGCATGTGGGAAGGGTAGTATCAAGATTTAAGTTCAAATCAAATCAAATTTATTTATATAGCCCTTCGTACATCAATTGATATCTCAAAGTGCTGTACAGAAACCCAGCCTAAAACCCCAAACAGCAAGCAATGCAGGTGTAGAAGCACGGTGGCTAAGAAAAACTCCCTAGAAAGAACAAAACCTATGAAGAAACCTAGAGAGGAACCAAGCTATGAGGGGTGGCCAGTCCTCTTCTAGCTGTGACGGTTGGAGATTATAACAGAACATGGCCAAGATGTTCAAATGTTCATAAATGACCAGCATGGTCAAATAATAATAATCACAGGCAGAACAGTTGAAACTGGAGCAGCAGCACGGCCAGGTAACCTGGGGACAGCAAGGAGTCATCATGCCAGGTAGTCCTGAGGCATGGTCTTAGGGCTCAGCTCCTGCCAGAGAGAGGGAAAGAAAGAGAGAAAGAGAGAATTAGAGAGAGCATACTTAAATTCACACAGGATACTGGATAAGACAGGAGAAGTACTCCAGATACAACAAACTGACCCTAGCCCCCGACATATGATCAACTGCAGCATAAATACTGGAGGCTGAGACAGGAGGGGTCAGGAGACACTGTGGCCCCATCCGATGATACCCCCGGACAGGGCCAAACAGGAAGGATATAAACCCACCCACTTTGCCAAAGCACAGCCCCCACACCACTAGAGGGATATCTTCAACCACCAACTTACCAACCTGAGACAAGGCCGAGTATAGCCCACAAAGATCCCCGCCATGGCACAACCCAAGGGAGGGCGCCAACCCAGTCAGGAAGATCACATCAGTGACTCAAGCCACTCAAGTGACACACCCCTCCGAGGAACGGCATGAAAGCGCACCAGTAAGCCAGTGACTCAGCCCCTGTAATAGGGTTAGAGGCAGAGAATCCCTGTGGAAAGAGGGGAACTGGCCAGGCAGAGACAGCAAGGGTGGTTCGTTACTCCAGAGCCTTTCCGTTCACCTTCACACTCCTAGGCCAGACTACACTCAATCATATGACCCACTGAAGAGATGAGTCTTCCGTAAAGACTTAAAGGTTGAGACCGAGTTTGCGTCTCTCACATGGGTAGGCAGACCATTCCATAAAAATTGAGCTCTGTCGGAGAAAGCCCTGCCTCCAGCTGTTTGCTTAGAAATTCTAGGGACAATTAGGAGGCCTGCGTCTTGTGACCGTAGTATATGTGTAGGTATGTACGGCAGGACCAAATCAGAGAGATAGGTAGGAGCAAGCCCATGTAATGCTTTGTAGGTTAGCAGTAAAACCTTGAAATCAGCCCTTGCCTTGACAGGAAGCCAGTGTAGGGAGGCTAGCACTGGAGTAATATGATCAAATTTTTGGTTCTAGTCAGGATTCTACCAGCCGTATTTAGCACTAACTTAAGTTTATTTAGTGCTTTATCCGGGTAGCCGGAAAGTAGAGTATTGCAGTAGTTTAACCTAGATGTAACAAAAGCATGGATTATTCTTTCTGCATCGTTTTTGGACAGAAAGTTTCTGATTTTTGCAATGTGATGGAAAAAAGCTGTCCTTGAAACAGTCTTGATATGTTTGTCAAAAGAGAGATCAGGGTCCAGAGTAACGCCAAGGTCCATCTCAGTTTTATTTGAGATGACTGTACAACCATTAAGATTAATTGTCAGATTCAACAGAAGATAACTTTGTTTCTTGGGACCTAGAACAAGCATCTCTGTTTTGTCCGAGTTTAAAAGTAGAACATTTGCAGCCATCCACTTCCTTATGTCTGAAACACAGGCTTTTAGCGAGGGCAATTTTGGGGCTTCACCATGTTTCATTGAAATGTACAGCTGTGTGTCATCCACATAGCAGTGAAAGTTAACATTATGTTTTCGAATGACATCCCCAAGAGTTAAAATATATAGCGAAAACAATAGTGGTCCTAAAACGGAACCTTGAGGATCACCGAAATGTACAGTTGATTTGTCAGAGGACAAACCATTCACAGAGACAAACTGATATCTTTCCGACAAATAAGATCTAAACCAGGCCAGAACTTGTCCGTGTAGACCAATTTGGGTTTCCAATCTCTCCAAAAGAATGTGGTGATCGATGGTATCAAAAGCAGCACTAAGGTCTAGGAGCACGAGGACAGATGCAAAGCCTCGGTCTGATGCCAATAAAAGGTCATTTACCACCTTCATAAGTACAGTCTCAGTGCTATGATGGCATCTAAAACCAGACTGAAGCATTTCGTATACATTGCTTGTCTTCAGGAAGGCAGTGAGTTGCTGCGCAACAGCCTTTTCTAAAAATGTTGAGAGGAATGGAAGATTCGATATAGGCCGAGAGTTTTTTATATTTTCTGGGTCAAGGTTTGGCTTTTTCAAGAGAGGCTTTATTACTGCCACTTTTAGTGAGTTTGGTACACATCCGGTGGATAGAGAGCTGTTTATTATGTTCAACATAGGAGGACCAAGCACAGGAAGCAGCTCTTTCAGTAGTTTAGCTGGAATAGGGTCCAGTATGCAGCTTGAAGGTTTAAAGGCCATGATTATTTTCATCATTGTGTCAAGAGATATAGTACTAAAACACTTGAGTGCCTCTCTTGATCCTAGGTCCTGGCAGAGTTGTGCAGACTCAGGACAACTGATCTTTGAAGGAATACGCATATTTAAAGAGGAGTCTGTAATTTGCTTTCTAATAATCATGATCTTTTCCTCAAAGAAGTTCATGAATTTATTACTGCTGAAGTGAAAGCCATCCTCTCTTGGGGAATGCTCCTTTTTAGTTAGCTTTGCGACAGTATCAAAAAGGATTTTCGGATTGTTCTTATTTTCCTCAATTACGTTGGAAAAATAGGATGATCGAGCAGCAGTAAGGGCTCTTCGATACTGCACGGTACTGTTTTTCCAAGCTAGTCGGAAGACTTCCAGTTTGGTGTGGCGCCATTTCCGTTCCAATTTTCTGGAAGCTTGCTACAGAGCTCAGGTATTTTCTGTATACCAGGGAGCTAGTTTCTTATGATAAATGTTTTTAGTTTTTAGGGGTGCAACTGCATCTAGGGTATTGCGCAAGGTTAAATTGAGTTCCTCAGTTAGGTGGTAAACTGATTTTTGTCCTCTGACGTCCTTGGGTAGACAGAGGGAGTCTGGAAGGACATCAAGGAATATTTTTGTTGTCAACTTTTGATGTTCCTTGGTTGGGGTTTGAGCAGATTATTTGTTGCAATTGCAAACGTAATACAATGGTGGTCCGATAGTCCAGGATTATGAGGAAAAACATTAAGATCCACAACATTTATTCCATGGGACAAAACTAGGTCCAGAGTATGACTGTGGCAGTGAGTAGTTCCAGAGACATGTTGGACAAAACCCACTGAGTCGATGATGGCTCCGAAAGCCTTTTGGAGCGGGTCTGTGGACTTTTCCATGTGAATATTAAAGTCACCAAAAATTTGAATATTATCTGCTATGACTACAAGGTCAGATAGGAATTCAGGGAACTCAATGATGAATGCTGTATATGGCCCAGGAGGCCTGTAAACAGTAGCTATAAAAAGTGATTGAGTAGGATGCATAGATTTCATGACTAGAAGCTCAAAAGACTAAAACTTTTTTTTAAATTTTTGTAAAATTGAAATTTGCTATCGTAAATGTTAGCAACACCTCCGCCTTTGCGGGATGCACGGGGGATATGGTCACAAGTGTAGCCAGGAGGTGAGGCCTCATTTAACACAGTAAATTCATCAGGCTTAAGCCATGTTTCAGTCAGGCCAACACATCAAGATTATGATCAGTGATTAGTTCATTGACTATAATTGCCTTTGAAGTAAGGGATCTAACATTAAGTAGCCCTATTTTGAGATGTGAGGTATTGCGATCTCTTTCAATAATGAGGAGGTCTTTATCCTAGTGAGATTGCTAAGGCAAACACCGCCATGTTTAGTCTTGCCCAACGTAGGTCGTGGCACAGACACGGTCTCAATGGGGATAGCAGAGATGACTACACTGACTGTGCTTGTGGCAGACTCCACTAAAGCTAGCAGGCTGGCGAACAGCCTGCTGCCTAGCCTGCACCCTATTTCATTGTGGAGCTAGAGGAGTTAGAGCCCTGTCTATGTTGGTAGATAAGATGAGAGCACCCCTCCAGCTAGGAGGGAGTCCGTCACTCCTCAGCAGGTCAGGCTTGGTCCTGTTTGTGAAAGTGGGCCAATTATCTACAAATTCTATCTTTTGGGAGGGGCAGAAAACAGTTTTTAACCAGCGATTGAGTTGTGAGACTCTGCTGTAGAGCTCATCACTCCCCCTAACTGGGAGGGGGCCAGAGACAATTATTTGATGCCGACACATCTTTCTAGCTGATTTACACGCTGAAGCTATGTTGCGCTTGGTGACCTCTGACTGTTTCATCCTAACATCGTTGGTGCCGACGTGGATAACAATATCTCTATACTCTCTACACTCGCCAGTTTTAGCTTTAGCCAGCACCATCTTCAGATTAGCCTTAACATCGGTAGCCCTGCCCCCTGGTAAACAGTGTATGATCGCTGGATGATTCGTTTTAAGTCTAATACTGCGGGTAATGGAGTCGCCAATGACTAGAGTTTTCAGTTTGTCAGAGCTAATGGTGGGATGCTTTGGTGTCTCAGACCCAGTAACGGGAGGAGTAAAGACAAGAGAAGGCTCGGCCTCTGACTCCGACTCGTTGCTTAATGGGTAAAACCGGTTGAAGACACGGTTGAGCATTCCTACAGCATTTCCCTCCAGAAACCTCGAGAAAGTTGTCCGGCTGCGGGGACCGTTTGAGGGGATTTATACTGACGTTACTATCTGTACTTACTGGTGGCACAGACGCTGTTTAATCCTTTCCTACACTGAAATTACCCTTGCCTAACGATTACGTCTGAAGCTGGGCTTGTAGCACAGCTATCCTCGCCATAAGGCGATCGTTATTGTATATTATTAGTACAGCGACTGCAATTAGAAGGCATCATGTTAATGTTACTACTTAGCTTCGGCTGTTGGAGATCCTGACGAACCATGTCCAGATAAAGCGTCCAGAGTGAAAAAGTTGAATGAAAAAAAGTTGAGTGAGGGAAAAACCAAAAATATAAACAGTCATTAAAATGTAAAAAACATAAAGTTGTCAGGTAGCAAAGTAAGGTTGGCAGCAAAACGCACAGCAACAAGTAAACAAGTCTGCAAGTTGTGACCGGAAAGTTCAAACGGCTCTCCTGTGAAGTCGTGACTTGCTACATAAACCTAGTTTCCTGAATCGGGTCACATCTACTGTAGTGCATTAGTTTACTATGCAGACACTGAGTGTTCCATATGGGCTTTGGTCCAAAGTAGTGCACTTATAAGGAATAGGGAATAGGGCACCATTTGAAACATAGCCAGTCTGTAGTCTGACTAATTCAAAGCTACTTAGCAGTCGTCCACTTAGCAGTCGTAGATTTCTTTTTAAGAAAGAGGGAGGGGAACATCTGGCGTGATGCAGTGCTAGCAGGGACAGGGAGGTGCGGTGATGGGGGGTGGGAAAGATGGGGCCGACTCCTCCCTCTGCTGCTCCTCAGGAGAGGCGCTCCTCTCTTTTTGAAGCAGCCTCTCCAGATCAATCACCTAATGCAAGAACGCCTAGCTGAAGCCTAGCGTTAGATTTATTGTGGCCTAGTCTTTGCAAAGGTAGCTTTACCCTTGCCTGGCCTCTACTAGTATACACTACATGACCAAAAGTATGTGGACACCTGCTTGTCGAACATCTCATTCCAAAGTCATGGGCATTAATATGGAGTTGGTCCCCCCTTAGCTGCTATAACACATTTCTGGGAAGGCTTTCCACTAGATGTTGGAACATTGCTGCGGGACATTCAGCCACAAGATCATTAGTGAGGTTGGGCACTGATGTTGGGCGATTAGGCCTGGCTCGCAGTCGGCATTCCAATTCATCCCAAAGGTGTTTGATGGGGTTGAGGTCAGGGCTCTATGCAGGTCTGTCAGGTTCTTCCAAACCGATCTTAACAAACCATCTCTGTATGGACCTTGCTTTGTGCACGGGGGCATTGTCATGCTGAAACAGGAAAGGGTTTTCCCCAGCTGTTGCCACAAAGTTGGAAGCACAGAATCGTCTAGAATGTCTTTGTATGCTGTAGCGTTAAGATTTCCCTTCACTGGAACTAAGGGGCCTAGCCCAAACCATGAAAAACATCCCCAGATCATTATTCCTCCATCAAACTTTAGTTGGCACAATGCCTTGTGGCAGATAGCGTTCTCCTGCCATCCTCCAAACCCAGATTCGTCCATCAGAATGCCAAATGGCGATTCGTGATTCATCATTCCAGAGAACGCGTTTCGCTGCTCCAGGTCCAATGGTGGCGAGCTTTACACCACTCCAGCCGATGCTTGGCATTGCTCACATGGTGATCTCAGGCTTATGTGCGGCTGCTCGGCCATGGACACCCATTCTTTCAAGCTCCCGACAAACAGTTATTGTGCTGACGTTGCTTGCAGAGGCAGTTTGGAACTCGTAGTGAGTGTTGCAACTAAGGACAGATGATTTTTACATGCTATGCACTTCAGCACTCGGCGTTCCTGTTCTGTGAGCTTGTGTGGCCTACCACTTTGCGGTGGAGCTGTTGTTGCTTCTCGACGTTTCCACTTCACAATAACAGCACATATAGTTGACCGGGGCAGCTCTAGCAGGACAGAAATGTTATGAAATCTAACTTGGAAAGGTGGCATCCTATGACTGCCACATTGAACATCACGAAGCTCTTCAGTAAGGCCATTCTACTGTCAATGTTTCCTTTGGAGATTGCATGGTTGTGTGCTCGATTTTGTACACGTCAGCACAGGGCGTGGCTGAAGTGGCCAAATCCACTAAGTTTAAGGGTTGTTCACATACTTTTGGGTATATATAGTGTAGCTTTAACTTAGCCTAGAAAGCAGCTAGCTAACAATCACATGAGCTAATACAGGTAAGGGCGTAGGTATCATTTCAACATTGGACAACAATACATTTACTATCTAGATTGTAAACGTATTTGGGGGATTTCAGGTTAGCTGCAGTAAGTCCAGTAGGTTAAAGATGATAGTCTCAGTCGTCTCTCTCCCATACCTCTTTATTGTTTTTTCACATTTGTGCAGCCTTTCTGGCCAAATGAGGCTCTGGTCAAAAGTAGTGCACTACTTAGGGAATAGATTGTCGTTTGGAACACAGACAAACAGTCCGAGTCTAATACTAGGACAAGGGTTACATTTTAACTCTGAGAGCAGTGAGTTGCACTGTAACCTGCCTTGAATGGCACCAACGTAGCTCACCCTCTTCCAATGCCTGCCAAGTATACAATACAGTCCCACTGTCTGTGACTATATCAATGGGTGGTTTGATTCATATTGTCAGGTTTTTATCAAACGGTTAAATAAAGCATTTAGCAAAGAGTGAAACAAGAGTCCATCATTATAAAACCATCAAGTGCCCCTTGAGGGTCCGTGTGAGTAATTTTAGTATCAAAAGGATTTGTGCTTAGTTGCCATTAAAAAAACGTCTCATCACAAAGCCATTCTGTCCTACTGGAAAGTTACATTATGCCAGCGTATCTTGAGGCTAAATTGAACCACTGCATGTTGCGTTGGTATTTCAAAGACATATAATTTCCTGCTAGCTGGTCCTAAACGTCCTCTCTGGACGAAAGGACTGAGACAGTATTTTTTTTGCACACAACAGAGAAAAGGAGCTTAACTTCTTAAGCAAATAATATTGTAGTTCTTTATGTTTCCATGAAGGGTCAGACATCCATGACGTGTTCGTTTTTTTCCGTGTCTTTTTTTGCGTCCCAAATGGCACCCTATCCCTATGTAGTGCACTACTTTTGACCAGAGAACTATGGGCCCTGGTCAAAAGTAGTGCATTACATATGGAATGGGGTGCCATTTGGGACATAAACTTTCTTTGAGAAGGCGCGCTGACGGTCTGCGCCTTATGACGACTCAATCGGAACTCTTTTCGATTAGTTAGTGTCGTACTGTAAAGTTTTGTTTCTTCCTTCAGTAAAGTTTCCCATTGAACTTTTTATTTCAAAGAAATCTGCAGAGTCTTAAAGGCTCTATGCAGTCTACGCAACGGATCCAACGGAGGTTCCTTTGTGTAGCTCTAGTTCTACATACTTTTGTGCGGCTGAATTTTTGAAATGCGAAAAATGACTAATAAAGCCATGTCTATAGCTAAAGAGAGGAGTCACAAAAAGCAGAAATAGAGATAAAATGAATCACTAACCTTTGATGATCTTCATCAGAAGATTTATAGGACTTATAGGACTTATAGGACTTCATGTTACACAATACAAGCATTATAAATATTCACTTACCTTTGATGATCTTCATCAGAATGCACTCCCAGGAATCCCAGTTTCACAATTCCCAGTTTGTTTTGTTCGATAAAGTCCATTATTTAAGTCCAGACAAAAAGTCAAAAAAGTTATATTACAGTTCGTAGAAATACGTCAAGCGATGTATATAATCAATCTTTAGGATGTTTTTACCATAAATCTTCAATAATATTCCAACCGGACAATTCTGCGCGAGTGACTAAAGGCTTTCAGCCAGACCCCTGTTTCAAAAAGCTTTTATTCGCTCCCCTTTCACAATAGAAGCATGAAACAACGTTCTAAAGACTGTTGGCATCTAGTGGAAGCCTTAGGAAGTGCAATCTGACCACATTTACACTGGATATTGGATAGGCAATCACTTGAAAAACTACAAGCCTCAGATTTTCCACTTCCTGGTTGGATATTTCTCAGGGTTTTGCCTGTCATATGAGTTCTGTTATACTCACAGACATTATTTTAACAGTTTGGGCTTTTTTCAGTTTTGGCTTTTTATTCTCGCTTCTGGGCCTGAGTAACAGGCAGTTTACTTTGGGCAAGCTTTTCATCCGGACTTGAAAATACTGCCCCCTTGCATAAGAGGTTTTTAATTACACACCTGTGGCAGGCAGGTCCAGATGACAAGGTGCCATGTAGAGAAGACAATTACTTACACACACACACACACACACACACACACACACACACACACACACACACACACACAGGTCTGATTACGTAATGAGATGGAACGTGATGAATGACAAAACCCACTGGGCACAAACTGGTTGAATCAAAGCTGTTATTTTGCCAACGTATTGGAATGTGGAATCTAAGTGTAAACTGTTATTTAGTGAGTGAAATTTAAATCACAATATTATGTCATTGTGGTAACAAAATTTTAACATAGACCTTGTGTAAAATATGTTGTATTTGTACCTTTAAAACAACTTCAGATCTTCAACGTTATATCCACTATCATTTAAAAAGCACCTCCTACTGGTGAATGTATCTATCTACAGCTACCATTTGGTCTTTCATCCAGGGTTTTAACCAAGCCCAGCCCTTTTTGGCTATAATATTTCTCACTGATTTATTACCAATGTGCTATCGTGAGAAAGATTGTTGATCTCCACTTACAGTTTTTTTTCGATTGCTAAACGACAGTGGACACAACTGGAGTCACATGTGCAAAACTCTAACTACAGTCTGCACAGCAGCAGTTCATGTGGACCAAACTCTAGTTCGTTTTTCATTGCTTGAACACAGTTTTCAAAACTCTACACACTTATCCCATGACTTTAACCACAACCTGCACAACACTGTGGATTTACAGCACTTTGTTCAAATGCTAACACACTGCTGTCAAAACTGTGAACCACACATTCAAAACGGAATAGATTTCAGCCTTGTGCCTTTCAAACACTGCTGATTGCAATTTCAGCTAAAAGGCTAAGCAGGTGTCTTGTTTTAGACTTGTTAGTGAACACACACACATATTACAGTATATATAGGTAGAGCTCAGAAAGACTCATTTTGGAAATGGAACAAGGAAGATGGGTTCGTGGAGGGAGAAGGGTGGCAGGGAGAGGGCGGATGCGTGGAGGAAGACAAAGAAGCCAAGAGCTGTTATTTCAGATGAAATAAGGGCTACACTTATAGACCATGTCGTGAACCATGGTCTCTCATTGAGAGAGGCAGGGTTGAGGGTGCAACCCAATCTGCAAAGATCCACAGTGGCATCTGTAATGCGAATTTTCCATCATACAAACAGGTGAGAGTTACATCCTTACAGTAAATGAAAACATTACAGGAATCTATTTTGTATTGCAATTATAGAATATTTACACAGAAATATATTACAGTAAGTTTGACTGTAAAATATATTTTTACAACAGGACCCAAAGGCTGCCCCCAACAGGGGGAAGAGGAAAAATATTTTCAGATGCGCAGGAAAATGCTATTGTTGACATGGTTGTTGTCAACAATGCAATAAAACTGCAGGAGATTCAAGATAGAGTGCTGGCTGATAAGGATATATTTGAAAATGTTAATTCTGTCAGCACAACAACTATTGCTCGAGTCCTAAAGAAACACCAAGTTACAATGAAACAGTTATACACTGTACCGTTCGAGAGAAACAGTGAACGGGTAAAAGAGCAAAGATACCAATATGTCCAGGTAAGATGTCTGAGGTTACGTACACAGCTATACAAAATATTTACAGTAAAAAAAACACTAGCATTTCTACAGTAAAACTGTGCACTTACTGTTTTTCAGAGAGTAATGGAGGTGGAAGCAATGGAAAGACCACATTCATTTGTATTTATCGATTAAGCTGGATTTAACCTTGCCAAAACACGGCGCAGAGGAAGGAATGTTATAGGTCAAAGGGCCACTGTGGAGGTTCCAGGCCAAAGGGGGGGGAAATATCACCATGTGTGCTGCAATGGCCAATGATGGTTTGCTTCTCAATACACCTCTCATTGGCCCATACAACACAGAAAGGCTTATAGCTTTCCTAGAACAGCTCTATGCTCAGCTAGTGCCAGCAGAACAGGGGGAGCCAGTAAGTAACCCCCAAGTTTTTGTCATAGTTTGCGATAACGTTGCTTTTCACCACTCTGCAGCTGTCACAGATTGGTTTGCAGCACATCACAGATTTATGGTTTTGTACCTGCCTGCATATTCACCCTTCCTCAACCCAATAGAGGAGGTTTTCTCTGCCTGGAGGTGGAAAGTGTTTGGTCACCACCCACATGACCAAATATCTCTTTTGGAAGCCATGCGTGCCGGATGTGAGGACACGAGTCCAGAGGACTGCCAGGGATGGATAAGGCACTCCAGAAGGTTCTTCCCCAGGTGCATGGCAAGAGAAAACATTAGATGTGATGTTGAAGAAAACCTGTGGCCTGATGCTAGAGAGAGGGAGGATTAGCCCCTCAATTATTTGTTCGAATTACAGTATGTACTTTTAGTTTCTACCTTTCTTTTCTCATTACTGTAATTCCGTAAATTACTACAGACTATTGAAGCAAACTGCTAATTTTCATTTACCTTAAAGAATTGTTATGTTCTAAAAAAAA